>NC_142929.1:165830466-165835466 GCF_046866305.1 Octopus bimaculoides | reverse complement strand
GACAGCGTTTTTAAATTTCATTATTCTCTTTAACCCGGGCAATGCAGGGTATTTCTGCTAGTATACACACACACACACACACACACACACACACACACACACACACACACACACACACACACACACATACATATATATATATATATATATATATATATATATATATATATATATATATATATATATATATATATATATGACCAACCGAAATTGCAAAGATAATCTGGAACTCGACTGAGGAAAGAAAACTCCGAATGACCCGTCCTTGCTTTCTTTGTATCGTCTATCTGGATGTTTTGTTGTCCCTTTTTTGTATCACCTAACTGTCTGGACCTTTGCGTTCTTGTCCCATGTCGTATTATATATATATATATATATATATATATATATATATATATATATATATATATATATACACTCACGGTCGTACATGCATGATTATGGATTCACACGTACACACACATATACATATATGCACACGCATAGATATATCTACATAAAGCGAAACAAGAGTATATACACATAGGCGCATAAGTGTTCTTAAATATGCATACATACACTCTCGCGTACTCAAATCTGAGTGAATATACATGTATAACTACTATTATCACCAGTATATAAATTTTACAGCCCTTCGATTTGTAACTAGCTTGATAAGTGCCAGTGCACGAAACTCTCAACCTTTGAGTCATTCTGTTGCTTCTGCTAAATATTAATAAGAAAAAGTGTGTATATGAGAAAGTGTGAGTGTGTTTACACCCGCACATGTAGATGACTACACACATACATACAGACGTATATACATATATACGTTCAGAAACAAGTAGATATGAATATATACAAACATTGATACATAATACATGCGCATACATGCATATAAGTATACCCTAATCGAGGAAACCTATGTTCAAACTTATTCTATCCGTGATCAGCCCCCTTTCGTAAGAGTGTCTTGAAAGATTTACATTACGCAGTGCATCATTTCCATATTTAAGACGCTATAATGTAATATGACAAAGATTTATCTGTTGTGTATTGCAAGTCAAAAAACTAGATAGGTAGCCCATCCACGTTATCCAACGCGTGCTTTACTAAGTCTTCATGGAAGGTGTTCTTTGAGGGTTATTCTGCTGCTATTTCTAAGAGATAGAGTGACTTAATAATATTCTCAATGCGATAACATCGAGAATATTATAACGACGATGTTAATGACACTGTTATTATTTTCGTCGTTGTATTCATTGCTGTCACGGCTGTTGTTGCTGTTTTGCTATCTCTGTAATCCAAGCAACGCAGGTGGCTCTTGACTACTTTTTATGTCGAGAAAATCAATTCAAATCGTCAACACAGTAGAAAGTAGTGTTGCAATTTCTAATGCATGATTTGTCAAAAGTAGATATATTTCATTTATAGGTTCGGATTAACCCTTAAACTTGCTTAGAGCAATAAGGAGAAATGGGATACAAAGTTTTGTTTCCAATGCCAGATTTACTCATCGAACATTATAACAGGTTTTGCTATTCTTTTTGAACACGGAAACACGTTGACCGTATTGATGAACATTAAAGAAATACTGTTAAAATGATACAAGCCTTATATCGATTGCTAAGGCATGTCTTCTCACTTCAATCAGTTGAGGGATTTATCACATGGAATGAATGGGCGGACGGATAGACGGGTGGATAATTAGATGTGCGAGTGTTTATGTTTGCCGATGTAGCGTCAAACTGCATAAATTAGTGATCCAAAAATTTTAGACCGATAAAATAAGTTCCAGGCAGAAATGAACAGGCTCAGTCATAGTCAGTCATAATCTTATGATTGAAACTAGTGAAAAATTATTCCAATCTCGATTCTGTTTTCTGTTCTTTCAACGAGTGCTGGAAAATGTAACGTCTCAATGTTCGAATGGTCTCAGGTGAGTTACAAACAATCACAGCATTGACTCAAAGTTCTTGGTATTGATACAAGGACTGAATCAGTGATCCTGAGACACTGATTTCAGCCTTGTTATTTCAAACATGAATCATTTATCTGGTTAGTGATATCAGTAAAAATGCCAAATTCATATAAACATGTGTTGTCCTTTGATTCCATAATGTGAACGCCTTTAACATCATAAAGAGTCATTTCATCTTACAGTTCTTAGAATTGCTTGAACATATATTGTCAGTTTTGGCAATGAACATTCATATTTCGGGATCCTTCAAAATGTCTTTAAATTCTATGTTCATTTCCTGTCTTTTATTGATTTAATGCATTTTGTTATCATTTTCATTACATTGTTAATTCTAAGGGAGAATTAACCAAAAATTATATTGGTGACTAAAGAAATGACACTATTTAAGATATTAGAATCTGGCTGACAATTCACCAATTCTCTCTCGATTGAAGAATGTCCTTTTTGAAATCCGACTCTATATTTAGCACCGACCATAACTGCACCTCTAAGTTTCTCCACGATTAAATCAAGATAATTTATTGTTAATTTAACTTCAGAAAAAAAAATCCTCTCTGATAGTTTCATATATCGATTTTAAGGCAAGTAAATTTCTATTCATTAATTTGCCGACTAATTGTTTCTCTTGTTTCGGATTTATTATATCTGTTGTCTCACCTTGCAACTATCGAATAAAACTCAATTTCATGTCTTTTATACGTTCAGAAATTATCCTCCTGACAGTTAATCTACTCAATTTAACTTTTCTAGAGTTAAAATTTGTGCAATAGCAACATACACTCTTTAAGAAATTCGTTTTAGATGTGCTCACATTGCAGAGGAATTTTCCTTAATAGGTTCCTTTTTAAAAAAGTAGATTGCTGTTTGCATAAAATTCTTTTAGAAATGTTAGTTTGTTTAAATGCAAAGCTCGTTTCACTTTTAGTATTCTTTATGGTTGGTCAAATAATCATGTTCAAGATTGTATGCTTTTTTAACTACAACCGAATCTTTATAAATTTAAAACATACACTTTCCATTTATTTCTGAGGAAAAAAAAAAAATTATCCGCCCATTTTCCATTGAGCAAAGAATTTTCTCCGCTAGCATTTTGTCTTTTCTTAATATTAAAACGATTACAAAAGAGGTTACTTTTATGCCCTTTACAATATTGATTTAAAACCTTTAATTAAAATAGGCAACTTAACCATAAATGTTGCCAGCATTCGAAATCATTGCACTTAATTTGCAATTACGTAGACGACAACTAACCTGGACAAAGCTTAAATTCACACTGACTGCTTATCACAGACATCAATACCTAATAAGACAGAATAAATTCCCACAAGCGATGCGAATTTTGAGGTATTAAAGAGGAAGAACAAATGCTGAATAGTAATTGGTTGCAATAGTGATTATTACGTCATTACTCCATATGTATTCCGACTAATTAATAATATCACAAAACAAATATTACTATTAAAAGCAATTTCTTTATGCTTTATGGAGTATTTAAAATAAATTAAATTACTCTTTTAGTCTTAAACTTAAAACTATTTTTTTAGGTAGGTGTTAAAGAACTTTCTTGGTGGGCGGATTCAAATTTGAACGCATGCGAAATTTTTCCTGCAGGCAATCAGTTCCCTGCTCTACACTAAAACAAGATTAATTATATTTGTCTTAAACATCAAAGAGACCAACACATACTGAACTCTTTGAGGTTATAATACTACTGTATAACATTTCAAATAATTTAATTGTTTAATTCTCTTACATACTCTGATAGCAATAGTCATTTGCGAATCCATTATGTGGGCGTTCGATTTGATAGAATACTAGTCACATTTCCTTCATTCACAGCCTGATTTTTCCTGCGGGTGATCACTTCCCTTCCCACCAGGCAGTAATTCGATGGAAGGACATTTAACAAGACTCGAAACCGAGTCGGCAAATTACGAAGTTTATGTCATGGCATAGCACAGCCTTGTTCAAGTGAGAGGTCGAATTATTTGCCAATCAGCAGCCAGACTTCGCGTGATAGATCAATCTCGATCCTTCTGGAACATTTCCCTACAAGGGTTATATAAAGGCTTGTTTTTAGCGCCAACTTTCAGAGTGCGTTATAATCTGCCGACTTGCTACACATACTCTCTTGCCGTTTATAATAGTCATTTCTACGACTATCTGCTCACCTTGGATACGTCGGTTTAGTTGACCGAAATGAATCTACTGTATATATATTTACTGTCTTGACAAATCTCAGTATAGAACTTTTGTAATCAATTATTTATGAATACTACTGATTTATTTCTTCAATTGTGTTGACCTGTTCTGGAACTTTCTAATTCATGACCAACCTCAATATTACTTATGCGGTGAAATAAAATTTACTATTAAATGTTTGCTTGGTGTTGTTATATCATTCACACGCAGCTTCACATACATACATACTAAGCAACAGATACATTAGATGATATAGCCCTAGATACATCATTTCTGAACAAAATACTGGATGACTTGAATGCCTTTACTCCTGACTCTACTTGACCAGTGTTAATCTTGAGTTAAACAATAACGTTGGAGCCACGGCTTGATTGCTTGAATTACAAGAAATAGTAACCAAAATTTTCCTCGTACCATCATAAAAAAAAAAACGACGTACTCAAAAGTGTAGTCTATGATATACTGTGGCTGAGAAAACTAACGTGATTGTTGCAGTTGAAACTCCTTTGATCACAAGTCTGTTCAAAGAGCGGTTACTGGAGTCTAATAAACAGCAACAACTAGTCAATTATTTAACCTTTCATTTACTAAAGGGCCAATTACTATTGACCTCATACACTGAAATGTGCAGAGAGTGAATGGGATTTATTGACGTTATCTTTAATAGTGGCCAAATTAACAGAAATTTAATCTGAAGGCTATCCACACAATTCACTTTGAGTTAAGCATATACACATACAAGAGTCTATTATACGTACAAGTAACAGTAACTCTGTGTGCGTGCGCGCGTGCGTGTGTGCATGTAAATACACACACGAACATTCAATGATTTCATATA
>NC_142929.1:165780466-165825466 GCF_046866305.1 Octopus bimaculoides | reverse complement strand
GCATAAAATGTCAGAAGAAATACAGCAAGGCATTTTACTAGACACTGTAATGACTAGGCCAAGATACCACTCTATTATTATAATGATATTAGCTTTTTTTTTAAGTACAAGTATATAAAGGATAATTATTTTAGCAACTGACTGACACACTAGATTCTAATAAGATTTGAACTTCACACCAAAACGATGTGTCTAAATACTGAAATACATCTGCTTCGATGTTTTACTATTTCTGTTATCTCTACAATCCACAATCCTCTGCTGTATGTAAATAAGGATTTTGATTGACTGTGCAGGCAGACAGTCAGTCTTCATGATAAGCTGATGTAGACTTGACTGAAATGATTCCAGTATTGTTATAAGAAAATGATTTATTATTTCCTGCATGAAATTTGCCTAACAATCTCCACTACTTCTAACTTCTTCCATTCCACCAACTGTTATATTCCATATCAGATTTCTTGAGAGTTCTTGAGAAATAATATGAAAGTACTAAACTAAAGAAAATATAAGCATTCATGCAGTGATGGATTTAGGCACAAATAAACAAGCTGCAGCATAAGGTCTCACAATATGCAGTGGCCTCAAAATAATTAAATAGCCTATATGTTTTCAATTTTCCTTTTTGAAACCTTCCAGTGGAATTTTTTTAGCAAAGGTCTGCTAAGCTTTTTTGCATAAGGCCTCACTATATGTAAATCTGGTATTACATACATAAGTACAAAAAAGTATGTTACTATTTTATCAATTCTTGACAGATGAAGCATAATGCTGTTCTGAATGTGAGAAGATAGATTAAAACCTGTAGAGACAGTATTCTACCAGTTTTGTCATCTCACTGGATCTTCAAAACAGAACTGTGAGACTGTGAGACTATTTACCTATCCATAAGTCTCCAGGCTTGGTAGTCTTCACTGTCTGTCAAAACACTGAACTGTAGACATATTTAATTATCTAGTATTCTATAAGTTTGGCTGACCTCACTGTTCTTCAAAATATAGAACAAAAATGAGCCAACAAAGGTTTTCAAGAGATAAAAACAAGACAATCTTTGTGCATAACAAACTCTAGTATCTTAAAGAAGGGAAACACTGAGCAATGTACCGTATTTTAACGTGTATAAGGAACCCTTTTTCTAATCAAAAATTAGATTCAAAATATATGGGATTTTCTTATACATAGATAGTATTATAATCCCTTACAAAAGTTTTTTTTCTAAATTTTAAGCGCCCCAAACTCAGGAAGTTTCTTATACACGTTAAAATATTGTAATTTGAAATGAACTATAGATGAAAAGGAGAACAGGATGGTTGCCATTTAAGCAACTTTCACCAACAGAAGAGTGAAAAACTATTAAGGGGACCTCTAAATGATTGTCTTACTTGGTAGAAATAGCTGTCTAAACTCCCAAGTATTATCCTACCATCTCAAAAATTAAGAACACATTAGATAATTTTGTCCTATACACATTATATCTAAAAAAAAAAAGTTATAGAAATTTTTCTTTTATTCTTTTACTTGATTCAGTTACTTGACTGAGGCCATGCTGGAACACACTTAAGAGGGTTTAATCAAACAAAACAACCCCAGGACTTATTCTTTTTTAAGCCCAGTACTTATTCTATCGACCTTTTTTCCGAACCATTAGGAATTGGCCCAAAATGCACCTGCTGATTGTGCTTTATTGAAACAACTATTTTTCTCCGGTTGCACTCTAACGTTCAAGCCATCCTAACCTCTATGGTGGAGACGACTCACGTCGAGCAAACAGCCTCCACCGCCGACAGAATCATAGAGTATACCGGCAACACCACCAAGCCGACCCCAGTACCACCGGATACCGCTGTATACCCACCAGTAGCGTCAGTTTCCACTGATAAGGACTTTGCTTCGGCTGCTATCCTAAAGGCGATAGCTGAATTAACGAGAGAAACGCAGCTCCTTCGCACTTGCAGGTTACGTTCATCCATACGGCGTTCTTTCGATCGCTCCTTCTCACCTCGCCGTCGCTCGTCCTCTGCTCATTTATCCATATGCGGATACCATGCCAAGTTTTCAAGATTCAGCACGTAAACGTGCCCAAACCCTGTACTTTTTCTCAACAGGAAAACGACCAACCAGCACGGCACATTCTCTGCAGCTGTTATCACCAGTGACTCTACAGGCGGTGAACCATTCACCGATTCCAACTTTCGGCCAGATATCTCGTTCGTTGGATTTAGATCTGCGACGTGACTTCAAGTGGATTTTTACAGTCGCAGATCTCCCTTACCTAATATTAGGTGCAGACTTTTTGCACCACTTTCACCTGCTTGTGGACATGCGCACTCGGTGCTTATGGGACGCGACCACAGAACTTTCTATCCCAGGTAAAAGGCCATTAACCCCTGCGGTTAGTCTAGTCTTTTTCATTGTTGCCACAGACGACCTATACCATGCACTCATAAACTCATATCCGGAGCTGACTAACCTAATTTTTTTTACTGCTACTCCAATTCACACCACCACCCATTTCATCGAAACTAAAGGTGCTCCGGTTTTTTCTCGCCCTCGCCGCCTCTTCTCGAAGAAGCTAAAGGCGGAATTTAACCACATGGTCCAGTTGGGCAACATCCGCCTCTCTAATAGCCCCTGGGCACCACTCTTGCACATGGTTCCAAAGCGATCCGAGGACTGGCGGTTCACTGGTGACTACAGGAGATTAAACTCCATCACGGTGCCTGACAGATACCCAATACCCCACAATCAGGATTTTGCGTCATCTCACCACAACTGCAGAGTATTCACCAAACTCGACTTGGTTAAGTCATACCATCAGATAAATCCAGAGGATATTCCAAAGACTGCCGTGACCACTCCTTTTGGCGCCTTCGAATTCCTAACTATGCCATTTGGTTTGCGGAATTCAGCCATTACATTTCAAAGGTTCATAAACGAAGTCGTCCGAGACTTAGGCATCATCTATGCGTACATCGACATCTTGATAGCTAGCGCCTCACCCGAGGAACATCTCCATCATATACGTCAGCTGTTCGAGCGATTCAAAACTTACCAAGTGCGGATCAACCCTACCAAATATGTCTTCAGCGCATCTTCTTTGACCTTCCTAGGTCACATCATCAGCCCCGAAGGCATATCGCCACTGCCTGAGAAGTTACCTCCATCCACCTCGTTACGTCAGCTCCGACATTTCTTGGGACTTTTCAACTTCTATCGGTGCTTTGTTCCTCACTCAGCTGAAATCCTATATCCGCTAAACACGCTCCTTCGGAATAGCAAAAAGAGGAATGAGCCGATAGCGTTGGACTCCACCCAGCTAGACTCCTTCAACACAGCAAAGCAGCAACTCACTCAGGCACCACTTCTTTCCCACCCTGTCGTGGACGTTCAGCTTTTCCTTTGTAGTGGATGCATCCAACACCGCCATAGGCGTGGTGTTACAGCAATTTCACCAGCAACAACTCCAGCCTCTTGCCTTTTTCTCTCGGCAGCTTAAACCAGCTGAAACTCACTACAGCACTTTCGGACGGGAGCTGTTAGCTATGTATTTAGCAGTCAAACATTTCTGGCACATACTCGAGGGACGCCAATTCACGATTTTTACAGACCACTATCCACTCACCTTTGCCCTGCGCTCGAAGCCTAACAAGTACTCTCCGAGAAAAACCAGACACTTGGATTTCTCATTTTTTGTTGTATTGCATTCTTCTGCTTGTATTCCATGTTCTTACCTGCTTTTCTACACTGCATGTTTACATGCGCCATCTCTTTACCTTTTCTTGACTTTTTCAAGTCTAGCAGGAGGCTATGTGGCAAAGCTACACACTTTCTCAAAATGACTTCTCTTTACACACATGCATACATACTGTAATACAAATATTATGTTACTTCTTTCAGTGCAAAAGCAAAAATCAAAACTTTCTTTGTATGTAAACACACATATCTTTGTATCATACTACATTCTTCCACCACAAAAGGTGAACACAGAATAAACAATATATCTATACACAAAAATGTCTTATGGTGATTCATACTGTTTTTCTATTTAATATCACGCACTTGAACAGCCTCGTTCTGGGTCTACTGTAGAATTTGCCTCAGTTCCTGTCAGGCTTTGGTCAAAGACACATATCTTCTCTGCAGCTCCACGCGCAATCTTCCACGTGCGACTCACATGTCTATTCACCTCGACACAAGATATATGGTTTGTAAACGAAGGTATTTTATCACACACACTTTCTCAAAATGGCTTCCCATTACACACATGCATACATACTGTAATACAAATATTATGTTACTTCTTTCAATGCAAAAGCAAAAAGCAAAATTTTCTTTGTATGTAAACACACATATCTTTGTATCATACTACATTCTTCCACCACAAAAGGTGAACACAGAATAAACAATATATTTATACACAAAAATGTCTTATGGTGATTCATACTAACTGTTTTTCTATTTAAAAGAACGCACTTGAACAGCCAACGAAAACCGCTATACCACGCATCAAGTTAAATAACGATAGTTCTCATAAACACAGAGTAGAGCTGAATTTGGTGGGTGGTAAAGGATTTAAGGATTACTTATTTTATCGACCTATGAACCACAGAAGAACAAATGACAATGTACCTTGGCAGGTTTGAACTCTAGGTGTAAAAGGAGAGAGTAATATGCCACAATGCATTTTATCCAGTGCTTTACTGATTCTGACAATCCACTGCATTTAACGGCATGTGAAATAATGAAATATAAATAATTTGTGTGTGTGTGTGTGTGTGTGTGTGTGTGTGTGTGTGTAGGTGGGGAAGAGTAGTGTATGCAATTTTGAAACCTGACTTCTGCAATTCTCTGAGGGTGAACAAATGATAAATGAATAAATAAATAATGAATGAATAAAAAAAGAGAAAATAGCCGAAAAAATTGTAAACTTATTTAGTGTGTTAAAAGAATATTGTCTCGCCTAGTTTCGTTACTCTTCTAGTTCATCTTTGAACTAATTGAGTAAAATTAAGGAACACTTTTCACTAAATTTATTCAATTTAAATTCATTCCATTTAGCTTTCAAGAAAATATCAAAAATTTAATTACACACAATAGCTAATACAATTCCAAATTCTCCAAGAACCTTAAAAATTGGCTTCTTTGGCTATTCAATAACCAATACTTTTCTTTTTTTTTATTCTGTATTCTTGTCAATATATAATTCATCAGTCGTGAGCGAAGACACTGAGATAGATCCTCCACTTTTTTCTTCCTTTCTCTCATAATGAGCTGCAGTGTCCAAGTCTGTGCCCAATGACAAATGAAGTGACACATTGGCCTGAACACCGTAACATCAATGAAATGGATTCGCTTGGACTGAACAGAGTTTGTGGAGTTTTTTTTTTATCATTGCTTTGCTTCCTCTTATTTACACATTCTATATCATAATTAGTTAGCAATAGCTTCGCTGGTTACAGGCTTCCAACAATACAGTTACAGATTAACAGTAATGGGTGAGTATACATAAGTCACTCTAAAGCAAATATAGAATTTCATTCAAGAGCAAGGATTTTCATGTATGTGTAAGCTGTACATGTTCAGTGTGTGTGTGTCTGTATGTGCACGTGTGTGTGGGCGCGCGCACATGTCTTTGTGTGTGTGAGAGAGAGAGAGAGAGAGAGAGAGAGAGTAAAGTGAGTTTCCACTCAGCTTCCATCATCCAAACCAAATTCCACACAGTATATTGATCAACTGGAGTCTAAAATAAAGACCACTTGCCTAAGGCACAACAGAATGTTTCTCGGTATAATCATATAAATTTGTACATACAGGATCGGTTCGTCACATCAGATCTGCTAATATTAAAGCACACAAGAATATATGGAAAGTTCAAAGGGAGAATTCCGAGTTAAAATCCAAATGCGAAAATTAACAGATACATCCTACGACCGTTTCAGGAAAATTGTGGTAAGAGTAGATATCGATTTAAAATCCATTCCAGTATCGCTATTTCCTTCATCAGAGATACTAATATCTCGTATGGATCACATCAAAGATGTCGAAGTACCAAATATGGTCCATACCAGATATTGGTATTTCTGATGAAGGAAATAGCGATACTGGAATGGATTTTAAATCGATATCTACTCTTACCACAATGTTCCTGAAACGGCCGTAGGATGTATACGTTAATTTTTACATTTGGATTTTAACTCGTAATTCTCCCTTTGAACTTTCTATATACTCTTGTGAGCTTTAATATTTGCACATCTGATGTGACGAACCAATCCTGTATGTACAAATTTATTATTTAAATATCATTGAATATATATTGTTTCAATACGTATGTTTGCTTGTCATACCGAATATTTATTTTACATATATATTTTTATGAAGCTGAAATTTTACTTTTCTATATGGACAGATAACGCAGAATTTTGTCTCAATCCAAAATCTTCCGTAATATATAGTAAAAAGGCACCCAGTATATGCTGTAAAGTTGTTGGTATTAGGAAGGGTATGCAGCTGTAGAGATCATGCCAAAGCAGATAGTAGGGCTTGGTGTAGTCCTCTGGTTCATTAGCTCCTATCAAATCCAACCCATGCTAGCATGAAAAAAGGCGTAAAAGGATGACGATGATGATATATCTTGTTTCAGTCGTTGGACTACTGCCATGTTAGGGTACTACTTTGAAAGGCTTGTTCGAACAAATCGAACTTAATACATATTTTTTGGGTCATACTTATTATTTCGATAATCTTTTCTTTTTGCTGAACTACTAAGTCTCAAAGTTATGGGGATGTAAACAAACCAACACCGATTGTCAAGCAATGGGGGAACAAACAGAAACACACATGCTCAAACAAAAACACATACATACACACACGCGTGTGTGCATACACACACACACACGTATATCAAATAAGCTTTGGTCTAGCAAATTCACTCATGAGGCATTGGTTGCCCATCCCACTGGGGTTATAGTAGAAGACATGTACCCTACATGCTATGCAGTAGGACTGAACCTGAAATAACATGGTTACAACACAAGCTTCTTAGCCACACAGCCATTCAGCACCTATGCAACAGCCCCCTTGTTGAGAAGAGATTAAATTTTGTGCTGAAGTGAAGTATAACTTTACAATGGTCATTACATAATATTATAATGTTTTTTTACCTTCGAGTGTACTATGGTTATCCACTGCACTGACTCACACGGTGTAGTTTTGTATTGAACATTGCATCAGAAATATGTGGTCACAACTATTTAAGCTGTTTCTTCTATATCTATTTCATGATTTAATTACTACGTGTTTTTTGTTTTTTTGTTTGTTTTTTTCTTCTTTTTTCATGACATTAACTTCAATCACAAGTGTACTAACTAGATTTCTAATGCAAACTTACATGCAGAGTGTAGCAACAAATATTTAACTATTCTTCTTTTTTCTTTTTCATTCATTTAATTTAGGCCATGCTGGAGCACCACCTTTAGCCGAACAAATAGACCCCAGGACTTATTCTTTGTAAGCCTAGTACTTATTTTATCGGTCTCTTTTGCCAAACTGCTAAGTTACGGGGGCGTAGACACACCAACATCGGTTGTCAAGCGATTTGGGGAGACAAACACAGACACACAAACAAACACACACACACACACACACACACATGCATATATATATATATATATATATATATATATATATATATATATATATATATGACGGGCTTCTTTCAGTTTCCGTCTACCAAATCCACTCACAAGGCTTTGATTGGCCCGAGGCTATAGTAGAAGACACTTGCCCAAGGTGCCACGCAGGGGGACTGAACTTGGAACCATGTGGTTTCTAAGCAAGTTACTTATTACACAGCTACTCCTGTGCCTGTAACTATGATTATTATTTTATAGATCTTAAATATTTTTTTATCAGCCTTCGTTACCAAGAATTTCCTTTCATATGTTCAGAGCTTCACTTATCTGAGCCAGCACTGTTAGCTCATTTCTAGTGTGTAGATGTCAATGTGTGCATCTATGTTTGTGTAGTTTTACAGTGATGTTTTAAGACAGATCTTTTTACTTAATACCTTATTTATCAAACTTTTTTCCTCTTGTGCTGTCTTTTTTATATTGCTCATTGTATTTATACAATATATACTATTTATACTATACACATGCACATTAGCATATAGATTTTACACTTTCTGCACGTATTTCAGGACAGCAGTGAAATATTGATCTGTCATTTTTGTTCACCTCTGGGAGGATTTGTTTTGCCTGGCTTTGAAGTATACTGTGTTTTTTAACATTATGCATCTTAAAGTTTGTGCACTAAGTGTATGGGAGTACGTTAGTTTGTTAATATATTAGCTTATGATAAGGTAGCAAGCTAGCAGAATTGTTGGCACATTAGGCAAAATGCTTAGTGGCATTTCATTCATCTTTACATTCAGAATTAAAATTTTGCTGAGATCAACTTTTCCTTTCATCCTTTTGGAGACAATAAAACAAATACCAGTTGAGCACTGAGGTCAATGTAATTGCCTTATCCCACTTTTCCAGAATTACTGGCTTTGTGCCAAAATTTGAAACCAATATATTAACAAATGGGTGGACATGTGTGCACTTTGTATTGAGGAAACATTAGTGACCAATGTGTGTGTGTGTGTGTGTGTGTGTGTGTGTGTGTGTCTCTATGTGTGCGTGTGCGTCTGAGTGTCTGTGTGCATATGCATGTGCGAGTGCACATGAGTGTGTGAATATTTTTTATCATCATCATTATTATAATCAACCACTCCTTCCTCTTTCTTATCATTATCCTGACTTTCACTTTAACCACCATTAACGTTTTCCTTATCAATTTTGTACTAACATGGCTAATAGTTGTCTGGAATAAAGATTCTTTCTCTGTATTCTAAAACTTGCAACATTTCATCTAGTTGGCTCAGCTGTGTTTTAAAAGTCAATTTGATTTCCTCTTTTGTGTTTATTTGGTATTGCTGTAGCCTATTCTGTTATATTGGGGTGGGGCAGTGAGTAACTAGTATTTCCATGTCTCATATATTTTCTACTACCATCTCTCAAAATTAAGGTATCTACATAAACCTTTTATATCACATGTCAGTACAAGGTCAGATATTTCCCTTTTATATGCTGATTGGTATTTTTTTTGACGATCCAGGTCCTTTATCAATCCGTTTATACATAGGAGGATTCATAAGAGGGTTGGAATAAGTCAGTTGTTGTAGACTATAACCAAAGCAACAAGGCTACTTTGCTCTAATCCATATTGGTTTCAAATTTTTGGCACAAGGCCAGCAATTAGAGGGAATGGGAAAGAGAATGTCAATTACATTGACCTCAGTGCTTAATTGGTACTTATTTTATTGACCCCAAGAGGATGAAAGGCAAAATCAACCTTGGTAAAATTTGAGCTCAGATGAAATGCTGCAAATTTCTTCCCAACATGGTAACGATTCTGCCACCTCATCACCTTATTTGCTCTATTTCATATTTTCAAAAGAATAGTGTTGTATCACACTTTCTACGTACGATATAACGGGATGATAAATAACGTCCTCGCAAATCGTTCTACTCAAGATACACAATACTTGTAATTACACTCGACAATACGCAACAATCAGCTTTACACAGCTCTATTTCTTTTATTTAGGCACATGGCCTTTATAAAGAGGGGACACCACAAAGACAGACAAAACAAGACATTGGGGTACATATAAATACATATCAGATGAATTATGAATGTGATGAAAGCATGTGGTTTTATTTTACTGTTTTTAAATTATAGTTTTACTTTACAGTCTTGTATCTTTTTTTTAACACAAAATTACAACGAATACTGTACTATATCGTCAAAAATTACAACAGGCGGCAGCTCGTCGTATCTATACTGAAGTGGTGATATTTCAACTCTATTTTTTCCAAATAGTTCTACTAACCTCTCCCCTCTTTCTCTCTCCCTTCTTACCTTCATGGTTTGCCAATTTTATTTTGATAACATTCTTCATTTTTGTTACCCTCTTTTCAATTTCGACGCTTTTTCATATGCTATGAAGTTTCTCAAGTTTCTTCCTGCAGGCATCGTTCTCTGATATCCTTCACCGCTTTTTTTTGTCCGTTATAATTGCCTCTGTCTCTACTTCGCTGTCTCTTTCGTTTTCTTTCTTCTTTCGTATTCCTTCTTCCTTGCTAGTTGAAGGCGACGGTTCGTACGTTCGCACTTCACTTGATTGTTCATTTGATTTTCCATTTTCTCTGTTCTTTCTTGTTCTCCTCTTCGTTTGTCTTTCTTTTTTTTTCTCTTTAGAGAATTTTGGTGGTGATTCTAAGTTCTTTTTTCTTTTCACCACCGTAAATTGCTCCTCCATTTTCTCCTCCTCTACAGCTGTACTCTCTTCTTCTTGAATTTCTTTTTCTATTATTTCTTCCTCGTGTTTCTGGGGACACTTAGCCTTCATGTGTCCCCTTACTCCACACAAAAAACATATTGGAGGTCTAACCACCACAACAATCCTCAATCTAGTTTCATCCGGCAAAACCAGCTCTTCCACAATCTTATGGAGGTCTGGTAGGCTTATATGGACTGTGACCTCTAGACCATATCCCCATCAGTTCACCTGCGTAGTTTTGGACATTTTCAAAATTTCTACATCTTCTTCTGTATGGTAGAGGATGGCTGCCACCAGCCATGCCTCGTCAATTTCAGGGGGAACTCTACCTATCCTTACTCTGGCCGTACGTTTGCCACAGTATGTAGGTAGAAGTGCCCACTCAGCCGACCTCAAGGCCACAGTGGAGTACTTCTCCGCTTCATTTTCGCTTGCAAAGTGCACCCCCACCGTGCCGAACTTCCTCGCTGCCATCTTCAACACTCCACAGATAATAGCTCCCCTCTCGGCACTCTCAATAACTTCCCTGGGAGGTGCCAGCCCAAGACAGTCTCCCTCCTTCAACAAGTCGCTACACCTCTCGAAATTCCCGTCCCCAACTTCCACTTCACTGACTCGCAGCAGCCCCACCAGTCACTGCAGCACAACTGCCCACCTGCACCGGTCCACCGCTCACTACTTCACCCACAAATGGGGAAGACAAATAAAGATCCCAACAAATTCAACAACAACAATGCATCAATTCAGAAAATAACAGGCCAACAACTGCAGTACTCACACTTCTACTCACTCAAATACGACGCAGATTTACACAGCTCACCGACTCTCTCTACGCATGTCCATTTATATTGTGGCACAGTCTATTAGGCGCCAACAAAATAGGGGTGTTCTACTTCCACACAACACTTCCCCATTTGAGATTGGCTTTGTCCTTTTTTTATTTATTCTTTTTTTTTATTAATTTTATTTCCTTGGAGAGAAACTGGCATATCTCTTTCTCCTGGCATTAATTTCCATCATATCTCTTTGTTTTCTTTTCCTGTTCGACCTACGTGTCGGTTCTGCTTTCACTTGTGTTTCTGGGACCTCGAACATATCTTACCATATATCCATTGACTCATCTCACCTTTCTTGATTTTTGGTGTATCCTTTCTTTAATTGGTTAAAATGCCTTCTGTGTTCATATTTTGGTCCTTTTACCATGTACATCACATTACCCAGACGTCCAGTTAAATTACCTTGTTCCCAGACTTGTTTTCCATTTTTATACATTTTAGAATACACTTTGTCACCTGTATTAGAAAATTTAGTTTTACTTCCTGAATTTTGAATTTTCCGTTTCCTACTCGGCAACAATTTGTCAAACACAGAACGAATCTTTCTGGAGAACATCAAATCTGCAGGTGACCTACCCGACTCTGTATTTGGATTCGATGTTATTCTGTAAACTTTGTCATATTTCTATCTTCAAAATCTTCCCATCTGGTCTTTCTTAAGGCTCTCTTGAATCTGTTGACAAATCTTTCCGCTAACTCATTTGACCTTGGATGTTATAGCGATGTTAACACATGCTTCATCTGGATTGACTTACAGAAATTTTTGAACTCCTTTGCCGTGAATTGTGTGCCATTATCTGACACAATTGTATCTAGCACTCTATAACAAACGAACAATTACACCAATGTTTATCAAATTAGAATTACCGTATTAGATCATATATTGTCTCAAATGTTCAAATTCTACCACGGGAGGTAGAGAATCATATCTCATCTCTCGCCCTGGTGGGTCTAAGTCATTGCCAAAAATTCCTTTTAATTTTTTATAACTGTTCATGTCTATTAATATGCATTTCATACCCGGTACGCACCACTCTTCAGGCAGTTCAACTCTTATTATCAATTTGATTTTTACAATTTTTTTTTTCAATGGCCATGCACGTCACAATATTTTGTCAGATACGCCCTTCTTCTATGACTGGCCTGTGATGTTTGTGTCTCTGCTTGTGTGTCTATATGTGCTTCTACTAGTGTATGCTTATCTGGAGATTCTGGGATGTCTGTGGTTTTCTTGGGTGTTTGCGGCGGTGTGGTAGACTGTGTGGGTGCTTATATGCTACTTACTTCTTTCTTTTTCTTCTTCTTCGGGTTCTTCGGGGAGAAGAATTTTTTAGGTCCTTCCTCTTTTTATTTTATATCTCCTGGAATCCCTCGTCTCTGCTTTTCACATTTGCTTTTTCTATAGTTTCCTCTATCTTCTCTCCTCTGTTGTTGTTCTCTTCTTGCTTCTCCTCCGCTGGTATCTAGTTGTTATAAAAGGGGCAGCTCGCCTTTATGTGCCCCCTCTTTCTGCAATGGAAGCAGATAGGAGGTTTTCCCTCCACCACCACCACACGCAGCTTTACTTCGTCTGGTAGCTCTATTTCTTCTACAATTTCTTGCAAGTCCAGTGAGGTGGCCTGGATTATAACTTCCAGGCCATATCCCCAACAGTTCACTTGCTTTGTCCGACTTACCTGCAGCACTCCTGGGACCTCTTTTGTTCCCGTTAAGATTGCTGCAAGCAGCCACATCTCGGCAATCTCAGGGGGCACCCAGCCAATCCTCACTCATTTACCGACATAGGTTAGCAGGAGTGCCCATTCTTCTGTTTTCAATGTTGTAGAGGAATGTTTTACTGCGTTCTCTATGGTAGGACCGTGCACCTCCACTGTGCCGAATTTTCTCCCTCTGCAGAAAAATTAATGTCGCTCTTTATTTCTTCCAAGCACTCTTCTATTGCTTCCTCACTGGCTATCTCTATTTTCTTGCTTGTAAGTGATAGGATTCTATACACCACCATTTTTTTATTTTTCCTTCTTGTTACATCTTCCAGGTGTGGTCAATTTTAGTCTTGACCTCTCTCTCTCTCTCTTTGAATTAATTCCTTGCTGCTTTTTAATATTTCTAAATCCACAGATACTTCCTTCACTTCCAGCTGGTTAACAGTGGCTGTTATATTCTCACAACCTGCTACTGAAGCATAGCTCTCAACACATGTTTGCAACACTTCCATTGCTTACTGCTATTTTCGCCCCAACTGAAGGAGAAAATAAAAGCAAAACCAAACAATACAACAGCCAATCAACAATGGTTTAACAGTTCCAACAATAGGTAACCCCACTAGGGAGGACCTTCAATAAAGGATAACCTATCCGCACCAATCATTGATTCAACACTGAACAACACAGTTCTTTTCAAGGTCGCCGACTCTCTCTCTCTCTCTCTCTCTCTCTCTTTCTCTCTCTGCGCAAGTCCATTTTTATTGTGGCACAGTCCATTAGGAGCCAACCAAATAAGGGTGTTCTACTTTCACACAACAAATAGCAAGGCCCAAAACTTTATTGTTCAAACCATGGACTAACTCTTACCACTACACTTCATCAATTTCCTCAAATTCCTGATTTTACCATACTTGTACGTGACATGTCCCTTAAGCCAATACCAGTCATAAGAAGACTAATACATCTCATATTATAAATCAAAAGGGTTGTATTTAACACATTTCCCTTGAATAAATCCAATATAAGCATACACAGTGGGAGTTTCAAAACAGATTCAGTCAAAAGGATACAAAATTACCCAGGGGATTAGTTATTGTGGTTTATCTAAGGAAAATCAATAACTCCTATTCTTTTCCAAATTATATTCAAGGAAGGATTTAAACAGCAAAACAAACCATTTGTCAATTATAAAGTAAACCATATTTTTATGGTGAGCTCTATGATAAATCTGATACATATTCACAGCTAAGGAGATGAATACAGCATGATTCATATCTCATGTTTAGTGTGGGCCTATAAATCCATTAATTCAGTTAGCTGCAATTCTGACTGCAATGCTGTATTAATACTAACATTCTGAGTACTAATATAGGTATATGTATTAAAATTCTGGTTTTTCTTTAGAGTCTGTACTATTCTTTCTTTTTTATTTCAAGATTTTAAAATGTTTATTCAAATTTTATTGACTAAAAGTTGAATTTTTTTTACCAATCCTAGATTCTTGAAAATACAAAATAACGTTTTTTTCTTTTTAATTACTACAATATCTTCACAAAATATATGAGAAGAATTAATTATTTTATGGCGATAACCATAATTGACAGACAAAAATATTTTAAAATCCTATAATGAACTTTTAAAACTTTTAATGATTTTAATTAAGCTCTATCTAATATTGTTTCTTTTTACAGATACGATAATTTTTGTTATAGAGTTGAGTCTAGTAAGTTACAGGTGCTAGCATTGCTAGTAATTATTTTTATTAATCACCAAATAAATTAAAGTTTAGAAAAATAACACTAGTGCTACAAAACTATTATTAGAAGACTCTATCTACTAACTTGTCACCAAAATTAAGATCTGATATAGAGTTATTTTAATTAAACATAATTCCAATTGTGTGGAGTAAAAGACTAAAATATAACTTATTTTTCTCAAACCAGTATGTAAAATCAGCACCTCAGTTTTCAAATGCATAAGGAAGATATGCACACACTCGTTGCCAGTGCCCCTGGACTGGCTCTTGTGTGGGTGGCACATAAAATACACCATTTGAGCGTGGCCATTGCCAGTACCACCTGACTGGCCTTCGTGCGGGTGGCACGTAAAAGCACCCACTACACTCTCAGAGTGGTTGGCGTTAGGAAGGGCATCTAGCTGTAGAAACTCTGCCAAATCAGATTGGAGCCTGGTGTAGCCATCTGGTTTCACCAGTCCTCAGTCAAATCGTCCAACCCATGCTAGCATGGAAAGCAGACGTTAAACAATGATGATCATGATGATACACACATACAAACTCTCTTTTATATATATGGAAAACGAGGGGCTATTTATCTATGGAAGAAAAGGAAAGACATTATATGTATTGTATTGTTTCAGTACATTGGTAAATTTTAATAAATCTTTATTATAAAATCTTAAACAAATATAAAATCACTTTACCTTTCACTTGTTTAACATTTGTTGTTGGACATATTGTAAAAGTTTTGACTGAGTATATGACAGTTAATTCACTAAAAGCGTATGCATTAAGTGATAGGAAGAAATGAAAGAACAAAGTATTAAAATTCTGTCTCTCCCACTCTGCCCCTGTCTGTCTCTCACATTCCTTGTGTGTCTATCTCTTCCTGTCGCCTCCACCTCCCTTATATCAGCCACCCTCATTATGCCACATTTCCCTAAACCTAACACTATTGCACCCCACTCATTTTATCATGTAATAGCCCAACCCCCGTAGTCGATCCATTATTGATTTTTATTGAAATCCAATTAGCCTGTAATTGAACTGGATGTTAGTTCAACATATACACAAAGTTTATTGAAGATTGGTTTGCTGGTTTGGACACCAAGATGGTAACAGACAAACAGACAGACAGACATTGCCATTTATACATAAAGATTACTGCAAAACCAATGGTCACTCTATGATAGCTGTTAGCCATAACATTTAACTTCTTTAAAAATATATTACTACTCTAATGCTTCTTTTTTGGATATATGAACTACTGACAATATATATATATAACTAGTACCTATTTTATTGATCATTTAACAGTTGCAAACCAAAATCCTTTCTGTGTAAATTCAAGGCAGAACTAAGATGGCTGAAAATACATGTCTCTGCCATGTCTGCTGGTCTATGTAAACAAGGGAGTTTCGATTTAATCACTCAGTATAACAGCCAAATTCCCCTCATAAATTTAGTCACTGAAGTATGGTGCACATGTTTTAAGACTTATATAGTAGAACAGCATGTTCCATAGGAAAGATGGGAAGTCCACAGCTAGAAACTGATTTAAATTTTGTTTGACCTGTTATTTCTTCATTATAAGCTGATTTAAATGTTTGATTTAAATGTTTGATTTAAATGTTTGAGATATACAGGGAAACTACATTATGAATTGAAACATTCTCTAATTTTTGATCAGGCTTTCCACCAATACCAAGATGTATAAGAAAATGTTATTAAACTTTGTGATTTGTGGAGTTGGATAATAAGTTGCAACTATGTCCAGGGCTCTTGAGAGTGGGATTGAGCCAGTACATTGATCTAGGGTTCAGTGATCCAAGGAATGGCTTGTGGTCTATCTACTGAGCCCCCACACACAAAAAAAATAATAATACTAAATAGCCTCATGGCGTCCTTAAATTTTAAGAAGCCTACATCTCCTGGAGCCTGAAAACAGTTTTGCTCCACCTTACCAAATTTCTCTTGGACAACCTGGTTGAAGAGGTGTCACCATGCTGTAAGAGTCTTTTTCATTGTTGATTTCTAAATACTTCTTTCTGAGATATTCTTTGTGTTTTTCATACTAATTTTTACTGTATGGTTATCCTGTTTTCCAATAACATATCATGCTGCTGTAGTTGAAAAATATATGCAGCAGAAATATGTAGCATCTAAACCGTCTTTCATCCTCTTCACATAATAAATCATCACTAACTTTCTTATAGAACTGGTTCATTTCACAAGTCCACTGGAAATTCTCTCAATCGTCCCAAAATCATATCAATGTATGTATATATGTATGTATGTATGTACGTAAATGTGTATGTATGTGTGAGTGTGTGTGTATGTTTGTATGTATGTGTTTGTGTGTGTATATGTTTGTATTGAGAGTATAATTTGACGTGCTGGGTTGGGGCTTTATAGAAGTGCATTTTCTAACATCTTGAAGTAGCTCTAAAGTATTAACTGTGTGTCCTATCATTCATCGCTTACTTTTGATCTTGATGTGTTATTATATAAGCTTAGGTAAACTTGAAGAAACTGTATTATAACTTTGAAAGCAACTATTCACCTATGAAGCTCTCGTAAATAAAATATTTTCATTGCAGCAAGGATAGTGCTATGAATTTTCCATCAGCACAATTTCATTTCACCATATAATTATACACATACACACATATCCATGCATACATACACACATGCATACAAACATGTATATATATATATGTGTATATATATGTGTATATATATATATATATATATATATATATATATATATATATATATATATATATATATATATATATATATATATCTGTGTGTGTGTGTGTGTGTGTGTATAAAGATATATATATACAAATATATACACATATATTTACATACATGTATACATAAATATACATACATAAATATATATACATATATATATACACATATATATATATATATGTGGGTGCGCTGAAAGTGTAGCTGCTAGAATAAGAATAGCCTGGGCAAAGTTTAGAGAGCTCTAACCCCTGCTGGTGACAAAGGGACTCTCACTCAGAGTAAAAGGCAGACTGTATGACGCATGTGTACGAACAGCCATGCTACATGGCAGTGAAACATGGACTGTAACTGCTGAGGACATACGTAAGCTCGCAAGGAATGAAGCCAGTATGCTCCGTTGGATGTGTAATGTCAATGTGAATACCCGTCAGAGTGTAAGTATCTTGAGAGAAAAGCTGAACATTAGAAGCATCAGTTGTGGTGTGCAAGAGAGACGATTGCGCTGGTATGGACATGTGGTGAGAATGGATGAGGATAGCTGCGTGAAAAAGTGCCACACCCTAACAGTTGAGGGAACCCGTGGAAGAGGTGGGCCCAGGAGGACCTGGGCTGAGGTGGTGAGGCAAGACCTTCGTACATTGGGCCTCACCGAGGCGATGACTACTGACCGAGACATTTGGAAATGTGCTGTGCGTGAGAAGACCCGGCAAGCCAAGTAAGATCGTTGCCAGTGCCCCTGGACTGGCTTGTGCGGGTGGCACATAAAAGACACCATTTCGAGCGTGGCCGTTGCCAGTATCGCCTGACTGGCCTTCGTGCAGGTGACACGTAAAAGCACCTACTACACTCTCTGAGTGGTTGGCGTTAGGAAGGGCATCCAGCTGCAGAAACTCTGCCAAATTTAGATTGGAGCCTGGTGTTGCCATCCGGTTTAACCAGTCCTCAGTCAAGTCGTCCAACCCATGCTAGCATGGAAAGCGGACGTTAAACGATGATGATGATGATGATGATATATATACATACACACACACATATACATATACATATACATATATGAATACATACATACATACATATATATATATATATATATATATATATATATATATATATTGGTAGACTGTAGCGTTCACTTGTTAGTGAGTATGACATAGTAGCAGTTACCATGTTTTAGCCATTTGTTTCATATGCCTTAGTATTTGCGAATAGACATAGATCCACATTCAACCCTCTCACATTTCACCCAGTAGGCCATCAAGGATGTGACAGATGGTGGGTAAGAGAGAGAGAGAGAGAGAGAGAGAGAGAGAGAGAGATGCACATTCACTCAACTGCTGCTCGTTTTCATCTGTGATGACAACAGCAACGTGAATTAAACAGGTTTACTCAAGGATACATGAAACCTTGACCTTATGATTGTTAGTCCAAAATCCTAACCACTTGGGGATCTGCCTGAACTATATGACTGTTGTAGTAGTAGTAGTAGTAGTAGTAGTAGTAGTAGTAGTAGTAGTAGTAGTAGTAGTAGTAGTAGTAGGGGCGAGCTGGCAGAAACGTTAGCACACTGAGTGAAATGCATAGCAGTATTTCGTCTGCCGTTACGTTCTGAGTTCAAATTCTGCCAAGGTCGACTCTGCCTTTCATCCTTTCGGGATCGATAAATTAAGTACCAATTACTCACTGGGATTGATGTAATTGACTTAATCCCCCCCTTTGTATGTCCTTGTTTGTCCCCTCAATGTTTAGCCCCTTGTGGGAAATAAAGAAATAAGTAGTAGTAGTGGGGGGGGCAGCATCAGTGGTGGTAGCTGTTGTTATTGTATTAGTAATAGTAGCAGCAGTGGCAGTGGCAGCAGCAGCAGTGGTGGTGTAGGTCATGATGGCCGTGGCAGCGGTAGTGGTAGGAATATTTGCAGCAGCAGTAACAATAGCAGTAGTAGTAATAGCAGCAGCAGCAGCAGCAGCAGTAGCAGTAGTAGTAGTAGTAGTAGTAGTAGTAGTAGTAGTAGTAGTAGTAGTAGTAGCAGCAGCAGCAGCAGCAGCAGTTGAGCAACAAATTCTACACAATAAATAAAACAGACAAAAACAACAAAAACGCATTAAGTATATTACATAAAGCAAATGCTCTTTGACTACAGAAGTGTTAAAAATATAAAGAAAACACAGCATGTGTGTTATATCCAATCATAAACTAGCATGAATAATATATTAGTAAAACACCAATGCTAAAATTTCCTTTAGAAAATAACACCTTCAGGCCACCAAACAAATGTACATGATTAATATAATTTAGAAATTTGTATGCAAGTACCAAAGTCGTGAACTTCATGACTTTAACTGTTATAGTGGACATGCCTGCACTTTCATTTTCTTGTCAGTTAACCAAACATGTAGCCATTGCAGCATATTACATTACTCAATACACCTTAAAACAAAACTAGATGTACAAACAAATTGATTATGTAACTATCTTATGTAGAGCTCCAAATATACAAAATTTATGAGTAAAATGGTCACAAAAGCTATATTAATGGTAAAATGTAAAAATTAAATCACATATAGGGTATCCTAGCAACAAACTAAAATAAAAATCTCCCTTTCTCATTCCTTTCATTCCCACTGTTTTGTCTACCACTCTCTACATTCCATCAAATGCCAGAATCTATTTGGCTATTACATGTCCTGCATCAAGAACATTTATTTCATTCTTCTCTGAAGTCATTGTCTTTGCTGATTTCTATGTTCACTGTTCTTCTTGATCTTTATACTCTTCTCACACAGATGTTGATAGAGTAAAAACCAGTCTCAAAGGCCTTGTAAAATGAAGTTATAGATGCTGCCCTTCCCTCCTTAACTATTTTCTAAAAAATACAACTTACTGACATACCAAATACTCTGCCTATCTTTCTTATCTTCAAACATTGTCTTTACTAAACAATCTTGAACCTATTGAAGCATTCAACCAATCTTTAATCTAGGCTGTGCAAGACACATAATAACACTGAACAATAACATTTTTTGAAATATGCAAATGAAGGTTATCTGACTATTTAGCAATTAAGAGCAGTAGACTAAGGAAAAGTTGAGTAAATTCATGCCAATTGTATCTCCACAGGTCCTAGAAGTTTTGTTCAAGGTTATTAAAAACTGGAATATTGAAATCTCAAACACAGCCACCATAGACACTACACAAAATTCTGTTGTTTAATACTAAGAAATGTGTTCACACTTTCTTCTTGTTTTTGTGTAATTTCGTGTACCATGTTTGGCAAAGAGTAATGTCGAAATGCATGCATATCTATACACATGTGAACATCTTTTTATATAATTACCACCTTATTCCATTTTATAATAACTATTTACATATATCATGTAACAGTGTTAACTGGAACATTATAAAGCTTTAAATATCACATACAAGCCAGCAAATATGCTTCTTGATATAATTCACTTGTATACTTGGGTCATTCATGTAAAGAACATAGTCCCTTTCCTTCAACTTAGTTACCCTGACCAACCCAACAACAACAACTAATAAGGAAATATGAATTTTTTATATAAAAATAAACTAAAATTTGAGCACTGACAGTATTTTAATAATACACTTTGAGAGAATAGTGATGTAGTAGGAGAGAAATGTGTTCGCATGGATGATGGTACGCTTGCTCTAAATGAGGCTGCAAAGAAAGAGGTCTGGAGATGCCACTACGATAGATTGCTTAATAAAGAGAATGAATGGGAGAAAGAGAGTCTGCCGTATGTCGACGCAACAGAGGGACCAGCTATCCGAGTTGACAGTACCATGGTAGATAAAGCAATTAGGAGTATGAAGACAGGGAAAGCCCCCGGCCCATCAGGAATCACTGCAGAGATGCTCAAAATATCTGGCAGTGTTGGCTACAGCCTAGTCACCCGTATTACGAACCAGGTGATACACGAAGGAGTCATACCCAATGACTGGTGTAGCAGCACCATAGTCAACTGCTACAAAGGTAAAGGTGACGCTTTAGATACAAATAATTACAGAGGTATCAAGCTTTTAGATCAGGTAATGAAAGTCACGGAGAGGGTCATAGCTCAACTGGTTAGGGAGCGAGTCAGTTTAGATGAGATGCAGTTTGGGTCCGTGCCTGGGAAAAGCACCACTGATGCTATATTTCTGGTAAGACAGCTTCAGGAGAAATACCTAGCCAAGGATAAACCTCTGTTCCTGGCTTTCGTTGATATGGAGAAAGCCTTTGACAGGGTCCCCCGATCTCTCATCTGGTGGTCAATGAGGAAACTAGGGATAGAAGAATGGTTAGTGAGAGCTGTGCGAGCCATGTACAGAAACGCTGTCAGTAAGGGGAGGGTTGGCAATCAGTACAGTGAAGAATTCCGGGTGGAGGTAGGGGTCCACCAAGGTTCTGTCCTCAGCCCCCTCCTATTTATCATAGTCCTCCAGGCTATAACAGAGGAATTCAAGACAGGATGCCCCTGGGAGCTCCTCTACGCTGATGACCTTGCACTAATTGCTGAGTCACTATCACAATTAGAGGAGAAGTTTCAGGTGTGGAAGCAAGGACTAGAATCGAAGGACGTTAGAGTCAACCTAGCTAAAACCAAAGTCCTCATAAGTAGGAAGGCAGACAAAACACAAACCCCTTCGGGTAGATGGCCCTGCTCGATCTGTAGAAAAGGAGTGGGTAGTAACTCTATAAGATGCACCCAGTGCAAGCTATGGACACATAAGAGGTGCAGCAATATCAAAGGAAGGTTAACTAGGAAGGTTAACTAGGAAGGTTAACTAGGAAGTTAGTTTTTGTATGCAGCAGATGTTCTGGAGCTATAAATACTGTGAATGTGCAGAAAACAACTTCTGCCACATTCCAGGGAGAAAAACTAGAAGTGGTTGATAGCTTCCGCTATCTTGGGGACCAAATTAGCAGTGGAGTGGGTGCGCTGAAAACATAGCTGCTAGAATTAGAATAGCCTGGGCAAAGTTCAGAGAGCTCTTACCTCTGCTGGGGACAAAGGGTCTCTCTCTCAGAGTAAAAGGCAGATTGTATGACGCATGTGTACGAACAGCCATGCTTAATGGCAGTGAAACATGGGCCGTGACTGCTGAGGACATGCGTAGGCTCGCAAAGAATGAAGCCAGTATGCTCCGATGGATGTGTAATGTCAGTGTGCATACTAGACAGAGTATCAGTACCTTGAGAGAACAGTTGAACTTACGAAGCATCAGTTATGGTGTGCAAGAGAGACGATTGCGCTGGTATGGTCATGTAGCGAGAATGGATGAGGATAGCTGTGTGAAAAAGTGCCACACCCTAGCAGTTGAGGGAACCTGTGGAAGAGGTAGGCCCAGGAAGACCTGGGATGAGGTGGTGAGGCACGACCTTCGTACATTGGGCCTCACCGAGGCGATGACTTCTGACCGAGACCTTTGGAAATATGCTGTGCGTAAGAAGACCCGGCAAGCCAAGTGAGACCTAAATCTATGGCCTCAGCCAGTCCACTTACGCGTACCTTCCTTCATTGGACACTAAACTCCACTTGCGAAGACCTGTGGAGGCAAGTGAAATCGAAATCGAGTTAATTTGGAAACTAAACCCCACTTGCGAAGACCTGTTGAGGCAAGTGAAATACAAATTCGAGTTAAGTTGGACACTAAACTCCACTTGCGAAGACCTGTGGAGGCAAGTGAAATCGAAATCGAGTTAAACTGGAAACTAAACCCCACTTGCAAAGACCTGTTGGGGCAAGTGAAATCGAAATCGAGTTAAATTCGACGACTGGCACCCATGCCAACGTCGTCTTCTTCATTGGACACAAAACTCAGCTTGCGAAAACTTATTGGGGCAAGCGAAATCGAAATCGTGATGGCACCTGTGCCCGCAGCATGTATATGGACCTTCGAGTGGGATCGTTGCCGGTGCCCCTGGACTGGCTCATGTGCGGGTGACACATGAAATGAAATGTGCCATTTTGGGCGTGGCCATTGCCAGTGCCCCCTGGAATGGCTCTTGTGCGGGTGACACATGAAAGATTTTTCGAATGAGATCATTGCCAGTGCCCCTGGACTGGCACTTGTGCGGGTGACACAAGAAATTTTTCGAGCGAGACCGTTGCCAGTGCCCCTGGACTGGCTCTTGTGCGGGGCCGTTGTAGGATTTTCGAACGAGATCGTTGCTGGTTCCCCTGGACTGGCTCATGTGCGGACGACAATGAAATCTTTCGAGTGAAATCGCTGCCAGTGCCCCTGGACTGGCTCTTGTGCGGGTGACACAAGAAATTTTTCGAGCGAGACCGTTGCCAGTGCTACTGGACTGGCTCTTGTGCGGGGCCGTTGTAGGATTTTCGAGCGAGATCGTTGCTGCTTCCCCTGGACTGGCTCATGTGCGGGCGACACATGAAATCTTTCGAGTGAGATCGTTGCCAGTGCCCCTGGACTGGCTCCTGTGCGGGGCCGTTGTAGGATTTTCGAGCGAGATCGTTGCTGGTTCTCCTGGACTGGCTCATGTGCGGGCGACACATGAAATCTTTTTTTTTTTTTTTTTTTGTGCGGGTGGCACATGAAATGCACCATTTTGAGCGTGGCCGTTGCCAGTACCGCCTGACTGGCCTTAGTGCGGGTGACACGTAAAAGCACCGACTACACTCTCTGAGTGGTTGGCGTTAGGAAGGGTATCCAGCTGTAGAAACTCTGCCAAATCAGATTGGAGCCTGGTGTAGCCATCTGGTTTCACCAGTCCTCAGTTAAATCGTCCAACCCATGCTAGCATGGAAAGCGGACGTTAAACGACGATGACGACGACACACTTGGAAAAAATTTGTGATGTTTGGTTAAATTCCCTAACATTTTGGGTTTCTGTCCTGCCAAGGCCAACTTTACTTGTAATCCTTCTGGATGTTGGTAAAATAAGTACCAGTCAAGAGCTGAAGTCAATCTAATAGATAATAATCTTATGTGGTCTTGTATCAGTATGAAATCTTTACTTTTATCACTACATGTTTAAAAGAAAAGCTTTTCCGCACACACACATATGCACTTACTTGCAGATACATTTATAAAAGTGTATCTAATCTAGAAGAAATACTCTCGGAGATGTAATTGGTAACTCAATCATTCAGGAATTCATTGATGTAACTCAGATCATGTTTCTCACTTTGTTTTCTTTTTCAATCTCCTGTTTATATTTATAAAAATATAGTGTTTTACAATTCATTATATTCACATGTTAACTGTTAATGCTAATGTGTATGTCTGTGTGTGGATCATCGTATATAACTACATAATTTCGCTTTATTAGTCATCCATCATCTAAAACCTTAGAAATGAAAGATATTATAAATATTCTTGCAATTATTGCCCTGCAAGTGATATTCTTTTTATCATATATAATTTGACAGCTTGCTATATAATTCAATATATTCCCTTTGTTCTTACACAATTTTATCACTAACATGCATTCATATATTCATCAATTTTAGTGACTTGTTCCATTCACATAGTTGGTTCAAGCACTCACTTAAATACCTTTGTAGTCTTATATAAATGTTACTAGTTCTATTCACACTCATATGCTAATGGAGACTACAGTTTCTGCCAGTTGCAGATTGAGATTGTTTTATATCGTTGAGAGAGAAATTATTAATCATCATAAATAGAAGAAAGAATTCCTTCTGTTTCCCAACTGATAATTCCATCATAGCAGCTTCCTAAATGATAGAATGTCAATCAGTAGTGTTTTATGACATCTCTGCTAATCTCTGTCATCAACAGAAGTAACTCGATTTGATGTAAATGCCATAATACAACAAGAATAATACAATATTTGTTTACTTTATTACATCTTATGACACTGAGTAAAAAGAATTAGCTTCTCAAAGACAAAATTTGTTTATCTTTATGTCATCTGTCTTCTGTTCCATGATTCCATCTATCTGTTATTCCTGCTCCAATACTGCAGCATCATATTCGTGTACATGTTTATTTTTGTTAGTTTATCTTTTTCTTTTTTTTTTTTTTTTCCAAGGGTGTTATTGTTTTGAAAAGGGAGCTAGCTCAATTGATTTTAGTTTTATGATTTGATTTTGATAAAAATGACAAGATTAATTTTATTTCATATAAAATTAGGCATGTTTTTGCTGTTGACTAAAAGTTAATCTGCTACTACACCAAATCTTTAATAAAATATTGGATTCCCAATTTTGAAATATTTCATTTTACTGTCAATGCTGTTGGCACAGTATAGCCAAATGGTACAATCTTGATCCAATCTTGGCCCATACCTTGTTACATACTGTGTCATGCTGCTGTTTCTGTCTGAGAATTGCATTAAGTGTACCTGTGTCCATGGAATACTCAGCCACTTACAGTTTAACTCAGGATCAGGTAATTCTGTTGATTAAACAACTGATTCCTCCTCATCAAATGACAAAGGTCCAACCTTTCTGTTTTTTTTTTTTTTATTTAAAATGACTGTGGAGGCACATGGCCTAGTGGTTAGAGCAGTAGACTCGCGCTCGAGGGATCATGGGTTCAAATCTCAGACCATGAAATATGTGTGTTTATGAGCAAAACATGCAGCTCTAGCAGAAGGTAATGGCGAACTTCTGCTGACTCCTTCGCCACAACTTTCTCTCACTCTTTCCTCCTACATCTAGCAGCTCACCTGAAACAGACCAGCATCCTGTCCAGATGGGGAACTTAATGCCATTGAAACCAAGAAACCAGCCCTTATGAGCCAGGCATGGCTCAAGAAGGAACAAACAACAACAACAGTGTAAAATGACTAAATTGACCCTCATCATCATCATCATCTTTGTCATCATTCAACTACAGCTAAGGAAAGCCACTTTTTTCCTCCACCCTTGTAGCTTTCATAAACCTGACCTTCAGAAGAGGATTTCTAGGTGAATATCTTCTCCAATGTTCTAACTATATGGATCCACGTTAGTGATAAAATTGTATAAGAACAAAGGAAATATATTGAATTATATAGCAAGCTGTCAAATTATATACGATAAAAAGAATATCACTTGCAGGGCAATAATTGCAAGAATATTTATAATATCATTCATTTCTAAGGTTTTAGATGCTGGATGACTGATAAAACGAAATTATGTAGTTATACATGATGATCCACGCACACATTTTCATGGGTCTGAACTGGTGTTTTACTGAGTTCAAAAGAATGAACAGTAAGGCTGACCTCAGATTACAGAGGGCCAGAACAAATACCACAAAATATTCTAATCAATTCTCTAACAACTCTGCCAATCTGCTACATTGACTAGAAATGGACACCCCAAAGACAAACAGCGAAATCAAACCTGACAAGGTTTGAACTCAATTTACAGAGATAAAACTAAGCTTTTTCTTCATTGCGCCACCACTCCTGCTAAATGCACTAGATAACAAGCTATGGTACTCTTTCAAAGAATATTTTTTCTTTATATTGATTTCTTTAGGTTAAAGTCAAAGCTGTTACTTTGTAGACAAATTGATACTGTCAGATGAATAAACCTGCATATTACTGGCATTTATTCTCAAAACACTGAAATATATGAAGGAGATGACAGAGGACTGAGATATGTGGCACATTGTTGTAGTTGAGAAGATCTGCCCACCACAACAGAACTGAGATCCTAAACCAAGTGCCACATAGTGTGAGTTAATGGTTAATGAAGAAACAAGACTAAACATTGTTAGAGAAAATTTATAGTTTCAGAATTTAGTACAAAACCAAAAATTTGAAGCAGAGAGGTATAATTCATTGAACAGACCCACATTCAAGCAAATTCTACTAAACTGTTTTGCTGATGCAGATTACAACTAATTTTCACAGACTTTAGTTCTTATTTGTGTTATTAATTGTAGCTGTGTATGTGGGCAAAGAATAGAAGTTTAAAAAGTGAGATATGTATGAGCCAAGTGATACTTACAGTTTGTTTATATTTTAATATATGTAAATATGTTAGAAGTGATGTATCTAAATAGATAAGAAATTAGATTGACTGTTCCTGAATCATGAATTTAAATTCATTGCAACATTTACTCAATCCACCTGAGTATCAGGAATAATTATCAGATTTACCTGAGAAGTTTGTGATCAAATCTTACTTGAATCCTACTCAACCCTCTTAAAAATGGAAGGTTTATTTTGTTTGGGATATAGAAAGGAACTAGATGGTGATGACTTGAATGCTTTTGCCATAGTCTGCTCAAACTTAACTAAAAGGCCTTGGTGTTAAATAAAAACAGCAACAACCAACTTTGATGGACATCAAAGATAAGCAGGTATTGTATAATGAAGGAAAGATTATAATTATTCTATAAAAAAAATGGATACTACATTTAGCATCTATCAGCAGAATTATGTCTTAGTCAGAGGAATAATGTTAGGGCTACTATTGGAGGATGTGAACTCAAGAGTTCAAGTTCTACTATAACCATTGTGTTGTGTCATTAAACAAAGCATGTGACTCCACTTACTCCAGTCTATCTGATTGACAAGGACAAAACACCCTATTCATTCTTTATAGTTGAGTGGTTATTTGCAAGACTAATATTTGCTTCAATATAAAACTATCCCACCTATACAAGTAAAGAAAAATTATTGTAAAACAGCAATAAGTATTGCAATTTTTTTATATCACTTATGTTCCTGTTTTTGATTTGAAAATGATAAGGTGGTTAAATCTAATTTCTTAATAGTCTAGGATTATTCAAAGAATATATTTGAATCTATTAGATATAAACATTGCGATAGACATTTTATCTTTATCTGAATTTCCTGTTTATCCATCTCAATATTTACATTCAGTTCACATAAATATATAGTCAGAAATCATAAAGTGCAATCTATAATTTATGGAAGGGAATTTTAGATCTCAGGTGTGTGAGCAGAATAGTATAGGATTTCTAGAAGGGACAGCAACTGTTCATGCCTAAAATGTTTTCAGGTCATGAAAATGAATTTTGGTCTTTGTTGTTCAATCTTAAGCAATGATGATGTTGTGCACCATTACATTGTCCTACTATAATCAAGTATGTTTACCAGAAATCCAGGAAGAATTTTGTTTCTAGTCTATTTTACAATAAATCCTTGCATTAATACTTTCATTTTATCTCTTTTGAATCAAAGGTGGTCAATTTAATAGCATGCCTGATAACTCAGCTAAGATGATCAGTTCGATAGCAAGTCTGGTAACTCAGCCTAGCAGTCCATGATGCATTTCTTATCACCAGTTCCACCATGTACCAAGGAAACTTGGTTCTCAACTGTTCAGTGTACTTAGCTGCAAGTAGCTACTTCTTCATGGTGGTATAATTCACCACTGTAAAACAATGACAACACTGAAATTATCAACTATTTTATTGACTTGCAATGCTGAGTTCAATTCGCTTAGTAAATAAAGCCAGAAGTATTGTTGACTACCACTGGTCTCATTAACAGATTGGTGGTGTTGATGATGGAGAGGTTTACCAACAAAGTAAACATTATATCTAATTGGTCATCTCACCTGTATTCAGAATATACTAATATATGAAGAATTTCTGTTATATATTTTCTCGATAAAAGAAACTTAGGAAAAAATTTTTAAAAGAAAGATCAAGAAGTCAAGTTGATGAAAATATTCAAAGAGTGGAATATTTTTGGTCAGAGAAACAAGGTGGTGCAGCATCAGATGAATTGAAGCTAGTTCCATTTATATAACAAATTAATAAAGCAACAACAATAAATAGCATCTCGTTAGAGAGATAACAGTTGAAACAGCAAGGCTTGTAATGACACCTAAGAATTTGTGACATTTCAAAGAAAACTAATACAGATGAGACAATAAGAACGTATTGTTCCAGAACTGAAATAAAATGAAATAAAATACAATATAAAAATGTCTGGTGAATGTGTTAATTTTTGTTCATAAAATAACAAAGGAGAGGGTAAAAGAAAACTGCTCTGGTTGTTGGTCTACAAATTCACTCAATCAACGTTTGAATAGAGGTAAAAAAAGAATGGAAAAATATTGAATATCAAGCAATTTCCCTTTATTTATTTCATAATTCTGTCATTCTTTCTTTCTTTTTCCATATTATTCTTTCAAAAATTCTTTGACAGTAAACACATATTTAATGCTCCAATTTTATTTTTATCACACAAATTTAAGTCTTCTTTACAGGTTGGAAAAATGTGATACATATTGATTGGCATAGTAAATTGAATCTTTCTGAAAAGTGCAGTATGACAGAAAGAAAACAAAATAATGACTTAGAAGAAATACATGGTTCTTTTCAGACAGAATAAAGGCAAATAATAAACCATTTAAAATCATCCTTCGTTGAAAGCTCTCTAATAAGTTGACTAATTTCATTGTGTTAGAAAATATAACAAATGCTTTGATTAGCTGAGCTCCATGTGGTGAATATTTGGTGCTGCTTCTTTCATGAGATCTCTCGTTGAGAGCAATAATAACACAACACATATGAAAGAGATGCAAGGAGTGGAAAATAAACACATTTCACCATTTTGCTGTAAGAATATTTTCAATAACAACTTGGAATCAATAACTAAGGAGGTTGCTCACCAAGCCTAACCAATATAAAAAAAAAAATAAATAAAATAGCCATCATGAAAGAACTACTATAAACTAATGTCTTTGTATCTGTGTGTATATGTCAGTCTGTGTTTCATGTTACTCTGAAATATGACAAATTCAAGAATGTTGTCATTGTCATCATCATCATCATCATCATTGTTGTTGTTGCTGCCAGTTCCATGTCAGCCCTGGTCAGGGAAACCTATAATAAAAGGTATTCTAGCCAAGACCATTTTTAAAATATATCAGATTCAAATTATATGCCACGTCTTACACAATAAACTCTTCTCTTTTTTAACATGATAGGATGTCATTTTGAGGAGAATTTAGCTACTATTTCTAGCAAGTCAACCCATATATGAGAGTGGATCTTTATAGTGATTCAGAGTAGTTCAACAGCAACAATCCGACAATCTTACAACTTACCTTGAACAATTAAAAGAATAAGGGACATTTTATCATCATCATCATCAGCAGCAGCAGCAGCAGCAGCCTGCCTTTCGCCTTTCCCACTCCTCTTCTTAATATCTCCTACAATCATCATCATCATCATCATTTAATGTCCGCCTTCCATGCTGGCATGGGTTGGACAGTTTGACAGGTGCTGGCCAGGTAGGAGCCTGCACTAGACTTCTGTGTCTGTTTTGGCAAGGTTTTTACGGCTGGATGCCCTTCCTAACACCAACCACTCAGCAGAGTGGACTGAGTGTTTTCTACGTGGCACAAGCACAGGCAAGGTCAGTTTTGGCATAGTTTTTATCGTTGGATGCCCTCCCAAATACTAACCACTTTACAATGTGGCGTGAATGCTTTGTAAGTGGCACCAGCACTGGCACAACACCAAAATCCCTTTCATATCACAGTCTACCAATTTATGAAAGGAAAGATTATTGGATAAAACCATCCAAAATACAATTTTTTCTTGAAATACAATGGACTGATCATGACTGGAAAATACTTGGTCATCAGTATTTTTGAGAGTAGGGCTAACTCAGATTCAAACAACAACTCTGGTTAACTGAATTCTGTGTGGTCAATAATACTTGGGAAAGTTCTGTACATAGGATCCCTCTCTGAGAGCAATAATAACACAAAATACATGGAAGAGAAATAAGAAGAGGAAAATAAATGATTTTCATTGTTTTGCTGGAAAAATATTTTCAGTGAACAACTTGAAACAACAACAAAGATATATGTGTATGGACATACCAGCCCACACACATACACACACACACACACACATATACATACACAGAGAAACACACATGCATTATATATGATATTTATTTATTTATTTATGTGTTTCAGCCAAGTGGCTGCGGTCATGCTGGTGCACCAAGCAGCAGAAATATAACAAAAAAACCGTTACTCTGAGTTTCACGTTCCCGTTCATCTGTCCAATGAATGGGAACGTGTGTCCGATGAACGGGAACGTGAAACTCAGAGTAACGGTTTTTTTGTTATATTTCTGCTGCTTTTAAATAAAGCATATTACTCTACCTCTGGTATTTGAGTACTCTTTTTTCCACCTTGTTGCACATTTCATGTGCTTACTCCGGTATATATAAATATATATATATATATATATATATATATATATATATATATATATATATATATATATATATATATATATATATATATATATATATGTATATACACAAATATACATATGCACACACACAAGAATACATACACATGTATACACGCGTGCATGTACACAAACACACACACACACACACATATCATAATACTATGAAGTACTTGATAAATAATCAACAATACATTAAAATATTTAATCGACATGACAAACATGGAGCAGAAAATCAGACAACTCAGAATAATCACATGTAAAATACACATGTGAAACTACCAATTCAGTGCTGGGAGAGGTCCTGTCTTTGCTAAGCAAATTCCTGACTTGCTTCCTCAGCAAGCTTTAACAAACAAGAAGACAGGTAATTGTGCCATCATCAACGTATCCAGCACCAACTCAATTGTTGAGTTTTTATTAGTGTATTTTATTGCTTGGTCTTTGGCACAACCACCAGCACCACCAACATCTACCAATTCAACCCTTCTTCTTCAATTTCTCCTCTGTCAACTAATACCATCATCAGTTCCATAGCCATTTTCTTCATCATGATTACTATCAACATCACCAATATCAACATCTCTATATGCTGATCTTTTCTTTCATTAGTCCATCCTTATCCCCTGCTAACTACATTACCATCATTACCACATCCACCACCATCTACTTCATCATCATCATCATCATTATCAATATTACCATTATCATCATTGTCGTTATCGTCATCATCATCATCATCATTATCATCTTCATCATTCAGCCACTGCTACCTCCATAATCACCACAACTTCATCTTAAACAACTTTACCACCACACACTTCAACCATACAGCACCAACACTACCATACTGTCACAATCACTTTTCCACCATTACTTCCTCCCCTTGTCATACCATCTCCAATGGTTATCTCACCATCGTCCACCCCCACCCCTACCCGCCCCTATCACCACAACCAATACCAGCACTCTCACACCTAATTTCACCCTTGTCACTGTTACTATCTCCATTACCGCAACCACCACCAACATCCTCCTCACCATCATCATCACCATCCACCTTAGGACAGCATCTAATCATCAACACCACCACCATTATCATCTTCAACATCATTTATGTCATCATCGTCACCTTCATTAATTCTTTTGGGTGCACCACTACAAACATATCTGGCATTAACTTAACCCCATCACCAGCATTGACCTTGGCCCCCAACCCTTACAACCATATAGACTCTCCACCCCTACCCACCACTTTGCATTGCATCTACCATTATGGCTACCTTCTGTCTTTTTGACTTCAACATAGATTTTGTATATAAGGTGCTCTAACTATTCTAGATAATTTAGCTTCTGGTGTGCTTTTGTATGAAACAAAATGCATTCTGTCAAGTTCATTGTAATAAAAGCTTTATCAGGATTTGTAAATGTAGCCAGCTGTATGCCTTATTTAAACTATTACATGATGCATTGCTGAAATCAGTAGTTAGAACTGAGAATCTCCAAAGGGAACATCTGAGTTGTTGATGTGTAATTTATTTCCTTTCTTTATAGATAGGAGCAGCTAAAAATGACTGTTCAAAATGCATTGGTGTTTACAGACTAAGCTCTGACAAGTGCTTACCAGAAAAGGCTTAACAGAATGGATTCTAAAAGTACCCCGTACAAGAAAATATCGAATATTCACCACAAATTACCTCATGTCATATCTAGATATTCTGCTGGCCAATCACTTCCTCACTCGCTTTCAAACTAAAGTCAGTTACTCATTTAGCCATTCAATATAAAGCATTGCTTGACACCATGTGCTGGTGATATACATATAAGCACAGGAGTGGCTGTGATAGGTGCAGGAGCGGCTGTGTGGTAAGTAGCTTGCTTACCAAGCACATGGCTCCAGGTTCAGTCCCACTGCGTGGCACCTTGGGCAAGTGTCTTCTACTATAGCCTTGAGCCAACCAAAGCCTTGTGAGTGGATTTGGTACACAGAAACTGAAAGAAGCCTGTCGTATATATATATATATATATATATATATATATATATATATGATATATATATATATATATATATATGTATGTATGTGTGTATATGTTTGTATATGTGTGTTTGTCCCCCCACCCCAACATCACTTGACAACTGATGCTAGGGTGTTTATGTCCCCATAACTTAGCAGTTCGGCAAAACAGACTGATAGAATAAGTACAAATAAAAGAATATATGTGACCAGAAACTGTCAAGTAATATATAAAAAGTATGGAATACTCATGATCAAAACACATTTGTTAATACGTCTACTTGTTGAGGACTGCACTGAATTTAAATGACAACAGCTAGTAAAGGAACATTTGTGTAGTGTGCTCAGCCTATTTAGAGTAAAAATAAACATTCTCTCCTCAAACACTTTACCAATGTTAAAATGATTATCACCTTTTTAAGTCTTAACTCTTTAGCATTCAGTTTATTCTGTCAAATGTAATGCTTTTCCATTCTCACTGTCTTTAATTAATCAAGCATTATTTTGTAGCTTCAAAATCCTGATGATGCGAGTATATATTTTTAGAATGGCATTGGTAGGCTGGATCTGGCTGGTTAGAACATAAAACAGGTAGCAAATTTGGGCCAGATATGGTCAGTTTAAAAGCTAAAAGGTCAAACCTTAAATCATTCTCACTTTTAAATCTTGGCACATCTTACTCACAGTACTGACAGCTTAACATAGCTTAATAAAGTATTTCTGATTGTCTGCAATGCAGTAACAAAATCTGTGGAAACAGAACTGCTTTCAGCTAATCAGCCCTTTTATCTATGACCAGATCAGTTTTATTGCCACATTCTTACTTTTATTGAAGGCATATTTAAAATAAAATATATAGTGTGAGGGGAAAATTGCTGAATTTGTTGATTGTTAGCTGCCAGGTCAAATATCTTCATTTCTTCTCTGACTAAAAATATAGCCTGAAACTATAACATCTCACAGTAGAGATGTATGCACAAGCCAAGAGAGCTTTTACATGACTGCACAATCTGGTCCTATTAGCGAGTAAATTTCTTTCAAGCAAACTCCATATTGGATAATACTACCCAAAATACCTCTAAGAAGACAAGATAATCACAGCTCAGATGTATGTCTTTATAGATTTGCTAGACCATGGTTGACCTGGAATTAAACAAGAACAGCAATAACAACAATCTCTACCATTCAGTTTATAATTCCAACTAATCATAACCTTTCTCACTGGTTCAAGTTCTTTGGGCAGCCTGGTTTTATGGTGATATACATTATTATGAGCATACTGTCCTCAGCCTTAAATACAAGTCTACAATTTCAAAGATGCAAAGAAAAGAAGACCTAACTACTGCATTGAGAGGTCAAGTGACTACAAAGAGACCCTCAGACTTATACATATTCAACAGCAAGAAATATAGACTTCATTTTTTTTCTTTCTCTTTTTCACATCTGTCCAAACATATTTCATTGTTCAGAAATGTTGTTTATATAAAGAAGCTGGCTCAAAGCTGTAACATTGTTCAAATATATTGATCTGATCTCGTGTAGTTTGCTATCAATGACAGATCTCAAATAATTCAATTCTGTTCAGTAGGAATCAAATGAAGTCACCGTTATTCTTAGAGTCAATATAATTCTATGAAATAAAACACATCAGGTATTTTTGAGCAATAACATAATTTTGTTATTTTTTTTATTATTGTACTACCGTTGTTAATGTACTACGATTGTTGCTGCATATGTTGTTACTGTTGTTGCTGTTGTTGTTGCAGCTGTTGACATCCTAAACACTACAGTATTATGCATACAATCCATTACACAAGATGGAGCTATGATTGATCACAATCATGAAATCCCATAGTTTATACTTGCTTCAATGAATATTCAAACACTGGTCAATAAATAAGTTATTCAAACATTTTGGTAGGAATGTCAACGTTATAAACTATTGGGTCACAGGGACACAGTTATATACCTTTGTCCTCATGATGTGAGAATCAATCAAGTAAACCTCATTTCTCACTCTTTCTCTTTCTCCCCCCCCCCTCTCTCTCTCTCTATATATATATATATAGATATAGATATAGATATAGATATATATAGATATATTTGTGTGTGCTTAACTCATGAAAGGACACTTAGCTTTGTTGCTCACAAATGAAACACAAAAACACAAAAACACATCACTGCCACCTTTGCTTCCAACGATGGTAAGTAGCTCTACAAAGTACTTTAACTTAGGTTGACCAGTTAATATGTCACTGTGCATGGATACAGGTCAGCATAAATGAGAAGGTATGAAATATCAATTTGTTAACCAGTACTTGGTGAACCATTCAACAATAAGATATTTTCAGACTGAACACCACAGAGACCCTTGTAAATATGTTACTGACTATCAGCTCTCAACAACAACCAGTTGTACTTCTATATCTATCTTTTGTAATGGTTCATTGGATCAGCCGCAAGGATTCATTGTTATTGCTACCTGACCTTGATTGAACATACTGGTGGCTAAAAGTATTCTAGCCATTGCTATCTCATTTTCTGTTTTCAGTCATAATGTGTCTGGGAATACATTATCTAATATTACATTTTTGTATTTGATTTGCAAGATTCTTGATGTGGAAATGTGTGTTGAAACTGATATTGTTGTATTTTGAGAGGGCCATACTGTCATTAAAAACACATGTCGCCTTACTGGCACTTGTGCTGGTAGTATGTGAAAAACAGCATTCGAGCAAGGGCATTGCCAGTGCTGCTGGACTAGCTCCTGTGCAGGTGACATACCACCGTTGCTTTACTGGCACTTGTGCTGGTGGTACGTGAGAAACAGCATTCGAGCGAGGGCGTTGCCAGTGCTGCTGGACTGGCACCTGTACAGGTGACACGTAAAAATACCATTTGAGCATGGCCATTGCCAGTGCTGCCTGACTGGCCCTCATGCCGGTGGCACATAAAATCACCCACTACACTCTCGGAGTGGTTGGCGTTAGGAAGGGCATCCAGTTGTAGAAACTCTGCCAGATCAGATTGGAGCCTGGTGCAGCCTTCTAGCTCGCCAATCTCCAGTCAAACCATCCAATCCATGCCAGCATGGAAAGAGGGTGTTAAACGATGATGATGATGATGATACTGGTTATGTTTCACTTCAGTTTTATTTCCAATACGATAATTTATTACTATTGTTTAATGATTAATTATCTAAATCATTGTTAACAAAATTGAAGGGAAACATAGCCAGCATGTTTTCAATGGCAGTATGACCTCCACCAAATACATTATCATATATGTTCTTTCTTTCTAATAAGTACAGGGAATGGTTTGAAATAAACCTGGCTGCTATTTCTGAAAGACCAAACAACCATCCAAAGGCACCCCTATTATCTCATGTAGAGGCTCATTCATTGTCACACCCACAAACACACATACACTCACAGTCAACTTGATACAGCTATGTGAAGTAAGCAAAAGAAAATAACTCAACAATGGAAAATCAAATAAGTGTTGCTGACCCAAGATACAACTACTTTAAGGTACTTACACACTCAAAGAATATGTCCTTGCAGTTGTGTTCTTAGTTTTATATTGAACAGACAGACTTATGTCAAACTAAGTTTCTAATCTCTTAAAATCATATCTACCAGCCACAAAATTCTAAGTAACATGTTAGAAATTTTTCCCAAAACTTTCACTTTCTTCATCCTTTGTAATCTTGCAAACTCAAACATACAAAGTCTAATGTTACTTTAACATAATAATACCTGACTTTCATTAACAAACTGGTATTTTCTTTTCTTTAATGCCAGGTGCTTCTCAATATATTTCGGTTTTTCCTTTGTGTTGATATATATGTATGTAAATATAAATATATATGTATGTATGTATGTATGTATGTATGTATGTATGTATGTGTGTATGTATGTATGTATGTATGTATGTGTGTATGTATATGTATGCATGCATGCACATACATAAGTATGTATGTATATATGTGTATATGTATGTATACGTGTGTGTGTACATGTGTGTAGAATATTGTATTAATATATACATGATAATGCATACACATGTACATTTGAAGTATAATTTTTCCCACACAAACACACACACACATATATATACATATACATACTTGCATACACACACACAAACACACATACATACACACACACACATACATACATACATATATTTGCTTTATGTTAAAAGATTCACACATGTACTTTATATTGAAACTTCATGAAAAATTCCATATCATTCATTTTATCTTTTTTGTACATCATTATTTGTCTTGTTTTATTATGGTTTTTACCTTTAAGATTTCTTTTGGATTTTCTTTATCACTTTTCTTTCTAACTTGAGCTTTTCATTTGTTCTTTCGTTATGCAAGATTAAAAGTTAATGTATTTTTCTGTTCCTACACTTTGAAGCAAGATTCATCACTTCAATTTATTTAAAAGCATAAGCAAAAGTAACACCATATATATACATCCATGTATGCTCACCTATATATACATACATATGTATGTATGTGTGTATGTGTGCATGCATGTAGATGTATATAGAGATATGTATATGTGTCATATATACATACACACGTACATACACATATACATACATATATATATATGTATATATATGTATGTATATATATACATACATATATATATATATATATATATATATATATATATATATATATATATATATATATATATATATGTATGTATATATATATATATATATATACATACATATATATATATATATATATATATATATATATATATATATATATATATATATATATATATATATATATACACATATATGTACACATATACATATATATATATACATACATATATACATATATACATATATATATACATATATACATTTATACGTACATACATATATAAACACACACACATATATAAATATAGATATATATGCTTAGAAATACAGACACACATACACATATACATACATGCATGCACGCATACATACATACATACATACATACATACATACATACAATACATACGTACGTACATACATATGTACATACATACATACATATATATTATTTGAATAAGATAGCGTTTTTATCAGCTTGCAGTCGTGTCTGATTTTGTTTAAGTTTTGTATTCTCAACATAATAATTTACTACTTACACCAACCAATGCAAGCATCATGTCATACTGTTTTCTCATTTTTTTATATTATTTATTTTTGATTATTTCTCTACTGTATCAGTGCTGCTGCTAAATATAAGAAGACAAAGGTTATGATATTAATAGCATCAGCAAGATGAAATTTATCAGACAAACAGGAATATTTTCAACCTTGACTTAACTTTCTAAAATGCAATGTGTCTTTAATATAATTTTTTTTTAAATATGTTATAAACCTACTATACGGAAGTTGACTTTTCAGTTAAAAACTTGTAAAACTTGGAAAGGTTTTACTTCAAGGTCCACAATAAACTCAACTTAAAATGTTATGTAATAAAAATTGTTGAAAAAAAAGAAAAATGTTTCATGGCAAAGCAAATTATTTCTTCAACTCAATGAAGAGCATTGGAGATCAGTGTTTTATGTAAATGTCAAGTGTTTTTAAAAAAGGTGTAAATGACTGTGTAAATATTCATTATAGATCTTAAAGGATTGATTTTGTATTCAGGAAAGAAATTAAACACCTCAGACTATTTAATCTTAAACTCAAATATCAATGAGGTCAATATTGAGTATAATCATCTTGAGATTGATAAATTAATTATTAGTTGTTGCTTTTTAACCTGAAGTCATTCTTGTTCCAGAGACGTATAATGAAAGATGTTCCAGTCAACATGACCCACACATGCTTTTATTCCAACTTGATTCATCTAAAATTGTATTATCTAATCTGTTCTTCCTTTCTAAAGAAAGTAGGAAGAAATCTGAGGGAAATTTATTTATCCTGGGTGGGATGAAGGTAAAAGTCAACTTACTTGTATTTGAACTCAGAGAGTCACAACAGATATCATAAAGTGCTTTACCTGACACTAATGATTTTGCTACTTCAAAACATTATTTTCTTTTATCATCATTTTGTACACCTTCAGCACTTCTAGACTGGTGTATACAAATATCTTTATTTTTGTGATGTTTAAAGCGATATATATATAGTCTTATTGCATTTTATATATTTCATTTTGTTAGATATTGTGTATTTATAAGTACACTTACATGACAGTAGACTATGATTTCAGGAAAGTTTTACTTTTATTTCTAGCAGGGTGATAAACCATATATAGGTTCTCTTATTTGCTCCGCAGATATGTATTTTGTAAATAAAGATAAGATCTTATACTTCAAATGAGCAGATTCTCTCTGCTCTATTTTCATCTCCAACAGTAAAAGCTTGAGACATTAACACCAGAAGGAACAAGAGATGACTATCTTATCAAACTAATAGCTCATTATTGAAAATTAAGTGTGGTGGACTGGCAGAATTGATAGGCCACCTGACAAAATGCTTCATGATGTTTCTTCCAGTTTTTACATCCTGGGTTCAAATCCCACTAAGGTCAACTTTACCTTTCATTCTTCTAGGGTCAATAAAATAGAGTATTAGTCAAGTAATAATTACCGTCTCAGAATTACTGGCCTTGTTCCTATATTAAAAACCACAACTTTCAAGAAGTAGTGATTCACCTAGACCAATGAGCACTTTAAACACACCTTTCATTGTCGTATAACAGGAGAGACAGTTGTAACTGCCCTAGATTATTGTAATTTTAGTGTATCATTGCTAGGTATTTAACAAGTTGACTTGGTAACTTTTTGATTGAAGGAGACAGATACAACAACACTTTGAACAGACCCCTACTAAACACTGCTTGTCACAGCTGACTAGTTTGCAGAAAGCAGTTGGGACATGAAGGTTATTTGGAAGCTCACTATTCAATAAAGTTTTGTGTTACACTTGGCACAAACGCTACAGTAACTTAAGAAATGCTTAAGACTGCTTATGGATTAACTTGTATGAGCTGAACATCGGTTTTTCATTGGCACAAGAAGTTCAAGATCTGTAGAGAAGAGGTGAGAGATGATGAGAGGTGTGGGAGGAAGAGGAACGTCAGAACATCAGAGCTGGTTGAGAAAATTCCCAATTTTCTAGATGAAGACCATCATGTGTCTATAAAGACAATAAGCATACAGTTTGGAATTAGTGTGGCAACTGCACACAGAATTATTTGTGAAGATCTACACTTGTGAAATTTGTGTAAAGTTTGTTCCCAGGGTGCTCGGTGATGAACAGAAAGAAAGACATGTTCGTGATAGCAGGGGAATAGTTGAGCACATTATCTCCAATCCAAGGATACTTGAGTTTCTGGTGACCTGTGATAAAAGATGGATTTAGTGCTATGATCCAGAGACTAAAAGACAGACTGCCCAATTGAAGCATCCTGGCTACCCCAGACACAAGAAGGTCAGGCAAAACAAATTCACAAGGAAGCCCATGATGATCACCTTTTTTATCAGTAAGGGCATTGTCTACATCCATTGGGTTCCCTCTGGCCAGATTGTTAATAAAGAGTACTCTGTGAAGATTTTGAGGGAGTTTAGGAAGAGATTTTGTCGTAAAAGGCCAGAGCTCTTCCACTATGGTCAGTGACACCAGCACCAGGACAATGCACCAGTCCATGATTCCATCCTGGTAACCAAATACTTGACAGAGACTTAGGCATCAAAACTGCCCCTCACCCTCTTTACAGTCCAGGTCCTGCTCTCTGCAACTTTTGGTTATTCCCCAAGCTGAAGGAGAACCTCAGAGGCAGTCATTTTGAAGATGAAGGAGGCTGTGACAAAGGTCCCTTTGGAGGACTTCCATGGGGGCCTTCTGGAAATGGCTGGAGCTCTACCACATGTGCATTGATGTCAGATGTTCCTGCTATGAAGGAGATTCAAATGTTTGAAATTAATAAATGTCTCTCCAGTTAAAGTCTCAAAATTTCTGGAATGCACCTTGTATCTAACATCATTTGTCATATTACCTTATCTTTGATTTATTTTTTTATAGTTATTTTCTTCACTGGCAGCAGGAAGTACTATCCTATGTTACTTGTTACCACTTCCTGTAAATAATTTCAAACATAAGGTATGCATTTTTTCATAAATAAAATTTTAACCTAGCCTCAAAAAGTAAATAAAGTAGGTTCAAAAAGACCTGACTTGCTTTTAATCTTCATAGATATTCACCAGAGAAAGAATATTCATCATTTCTCTAGTCTGTCTAATTTACATTACACTGCATGCACTGACAACATAGATTAATTCATTCATTCATAGTTCACTACACAGGGTTTTTTGATAATTTGAAATATAGGATATATCTTTAAATAAATAAATAATTTTAGCCTTGCTGTCAATAGCAAACAAAGTGCTTATCCACATACTTTATTTCTATGTCAGCAGAAAATAATGTGGTTAAGCTGACCAGTTTCTAGTTTTTCATATTCTTTATCTGATGAAGACTTAACAAGATAACTTGTTTTTCTTCCCATGGAAAAATAAAACCTGTAGTATAACCACTTAGTTTACATTTCTTAGTAAGGCTAAAATTCCATGCTTATTAAAAAAATATACCTTATCATCATAATTTAATATCCATCTTGTATGCTGTAATGAGTTGGACAGTTTGATAGCACCCAACAAGCCAGAGAACTGCATCAAGTTCCAATGTCTATTTTGAAATGGTTTCTATAGTTGGATGCTCTTCTTAATACCAACCACTTTACTGAATGTACTGGGTGCTCTTTTAGTGACACTAGCATGAGGTCAACAAGTAACTAACAAGACAAGACCCCTCAAGTGAGTGAATGTGTAGTAAAGAAGGATGTGGCCTTATGCAGATGTTGAGAGGATAAATTATGACAGGACAGAAACAGACATCTTTCTCTAGAGAAGATATATGATTACCACGCATTATGTAAGTGTAGATGGGAGCAGCTAGAAAGAAAGCTAAAGATGGTGATGACAAGGTGTCAGAACATACTCTCAGGTTACAAGGTGAATATAAAAGAGAATAGTGAAGAACATTTTAAGTGCACAAGATTTTAATTATTCAAAAATGCTATGGAGAACACAATGAATTAATTAACATTATCTATTCTGAATATGAACTGCTTCATCTTTTGAACATCAAATTAACTTTATCTTTGTATGTTTCTCAGTTACTTGTGAGAATATCTTCTTCTTCTTCTTCTTGTCATTGTTGTCATAACTACTGTTGTCATTGTTATCGCTGTTATTGATGATGATGATTACATTGCACTAAGCACTGATGTTGTTATTACAGTTTCTGTTTCTGTAGTCACTAATATATTTACAGTATTGTTGGGTATGTGGGTATTATGAAAATACCTCATGGAGTAATGACTGTGCCCTACATAGTTACAGGTTGCCGTTTGGCAAGACATAGCACTCATTCAGTCACCCTGCCAAAGATATATGGTAAAGTCATGAGACTGCAGCATGGTGAATTTTGAAGAGGTAGCAGAAGAGCTCAACTGAGCCATCAGTGCTTCTTAGATTGATGCTGGGCAGAGGAATCCTAGAAGGTTAACAGTCAGGATAACCAAGCTCTATCAAGAGAATAATTGCAATGAATCCATAGGGGTAATGTCCATCGTTATGTAATCAGCTATTGAAAGATTCACTATGACACAAGCTCTCAATTCAAATTCATGATAATGGAATTGGATGGCCACAGAGAGTCATGGGAATCTGCAAAAGCATTGAAAAATCATGGCTGCTGATGCTCTTGATATAAATGTTGTTGCTTGCTCCACAGCACTAATAACTGCTATTGCCTCTTTTGCTGTCTCCATATACCAGTAGAATACCAATATGAGAAACACTAAAAAGAGTATTGTCATTTTTTTTCCCACTCAACCAGAGAAATGCATGTTAAATGGGAATCAAAACTGCATTGCTTGAGAAAATTCTATCATTTCAAATGCCTTAAGAAAATACTACCACAAGAGCTTCAATAAAGTAATTCAAACATCATTAATAACAATGGTGATGATAATTATTTAGTAATGGTAATTATTTGTCTTTGCTATACAGGGGAAAAAAAAGAAAATAAAAAGATATCTGTTACTGAAACAACTAAATGATTCAGAATGGACTTCTGCCAATGGGTATCATGCACAATATTTTCTTTTGTCTTGCTAAGAGTATATCTAGGATGGACAAAATTTTCAGGGTTCATTAATATTTAGTTCACCATACCCATGGAGACCAGGCTTCTTCAATTGCTAAACATATATAATATACACATTACCTTCCCATAAGAAATAATTCAAGAAAGCCACCACATTCAAGAAACCCATGCGTTTCATTATAATTCCAAGGCAACAGATTGAGAGATTGCTATATATATTAGCTACACAATTCAACCTAGTCTCTGTGCAGCTATTTCATACATCGTTTCATGTTGTGGCTATAATGCCATTGAAAAGTGTTCGTTTTCCACTCAATAAGGAAGCTGAACATTTTTTATGGTTTCTGACAGATGTAGAGATAGTTCGATTTTTCATAAAAATTATTATTAAATGATTAATTGTCGTTATGTTTTCAATTAGTAATTGGGTGTCAAACTAGTCTGGAAATGTATTGCATTTAATAACATTAATGATTTCATAATGCTTCTATAAATTCGAATATATCATCTCTTGAGAGAAAAAGCTGAAAAAGCTGAACATTAGAAGCATCAGTTGTGGCGTGCAAGAGAGACGATTGCGCTGGTATGGACATGTGGTGAGAATGGAGGAGGATAGCTGCGTGAAAAAGTGCCACACCCTAACAGTTGAGGGAACCCGTGGAAGAGGTAGGCCCAGGAAGACCTGGGCTGAGGTGGTGAGGCAAGACCTTCGTACATTGGGCCTCACCGAGGCGATGACTACGGACCGAGACCTTTGGAAATGGGCTGTGCGTGAGAAGACCCGGCAAGCCAAGTAAGATCGTTGCCAGTGCCCCTGGACTGGTTCTTGTGCGGGTGGCACATGAGATGCACCATTTTGAGCGTGGCCGTTGCCAGTACCGCCTGACTGGCTCCTGTAGGATTTTCGAGCGAGATCGTTGCCAGTGCCCCTGGACTGGCTTGTGCGGGTGGCACATAAAAGACACCATTTCGAGCGTGGCCGTTTTCGTGCGGGTGACACGTAAAAGCACCCACTACACTCTCTGAGTGGTTGGCGTTAGGAAGGGCATCCAGCTGTAGAAACTCTGCCAAATCAGACTGGAGCTTGGTGTTGCCATCCGGTTTCACCAGTCCTCGGTCAAATCGTCCAACCCATGCTAGCATGGAAAGCGGACGTTAAACGATGATGAT
>NC_142929.1:165715466-165775466 GCF_046866305.1 Octopus bimaculoides | reverse complement strand
GCTTCCACACCCTAAACTTCATCTCCAGTTCTAGCAGTGACTCAGCTATTAGAGCAAGGTCATCAGCATACAGGAGCTCCCAGATGCAGTCTGTCTTGAATTCCTCTATTATTGCCTGGAGGACTATAATGAATAAGAAGGGGCTGAGGACTGATCTTTGGCTAGATATTTCTCCTGAAGCTGCCTTACCAGAAATATAGCATCAGTAGTGCTTCTGCATGACACAAAAGCAAACTGCATCTCGTCTAGGCTAACTCTCTCCCTAATTATTTGGGCTATGACCTTCTCTGTAACTTTCATCAACTGATCCAATAATTTGATACCCCTGTAGTTATTTCTATCTAAAGTATCACCTTTCCTCATGTAGCAGTTGACTCTGGGTATGCTAAAGCCATCATTGAGTATGACTCCTTCATGAACTACCTGATTTACGATGTGGGTAACAAGACCATAACCCACACCGCCCAATATCTTAAGCCTCCCAGCAGTGATTCCTGATGGGTTGTGAAATCTTCGTTAATTGTAATCTTTTCTATTATAGGCACAGTGCCAGAAATTTTGGGGGAGGGGACCAGTTGATTAGATCGACCTCAGTACACAACTGGTACTTAATTTATCGATTCCGAAAGAATGAAAAGCAAAGTCAACCTCGGCAGAATTTGAACTCAGAACGTACTAACAAACTAAATGCCACTAAGCACATCTCATGCAGGCTGCCCACACTGCATACCTCACACTAAGGCAATTTATTTTGTAAATGAGCAGCTTTGCTCTTCAGTTCTATACTTTCTTCTTTCTTCTAGCTTGCTCAGGTTTTATACTACTGCTGGTGAGATGATGACCCAATAAGAATAGATTGAGCAATTCAATCTATGTTTAACACATGACTGGTAATTCTTATCTTAGATAAGTTTTAGTTTTTATATTTTATCATTGAATTGTTTCAGTCATTAGACTGATGCCGCACTGGGGCACTTCCTTGAAGATTTTTTTGTCAAATATATTGACCCCAGTGCTCATTTTTGTTAAGCTTGGTACTTATTTCATCAATCACTTTTGCCAAACAGCTAACTTATGGGGACGTAAACACATCAACACCAGTTGTCAAGTAGTGGTGGAGGACAGACACAACAAACACGCACACACACACACACACACACAAACACACAAACATACAACGAACTTCTTTCAGTTTTTGTCTACCAAATCCACTCATAAGCCCAAGGCTATAGTAGAAGACATGCAGTGGGACTGAACCTGAAACCATGTGGTTGGGAAACAAGCTTCTTACTACACAGCCATACCTGCACCTATAAGTTGAATAATTTTTATTATTTTATGTGAAAACTAACGATAGTTGATTATTTGGGCTCATTATTGTTTGCTTGACTCTCTTTCCATTCAGTGTTATGAACAGTCAATGATAAAAGGTGAGATTCTAGTGTTCAATGGTGAGATTCTTGTACTTACCCTGGGATAAGACCTGAGTCTGAGGCTTTTCCCATACTGTGCCATTAATTTCAGAGGACTGTTTTCCAGTGCTATGAAATTAATCCATTTTTCTAAGTCATGAATTCCAAGTTGCTTTTGTTCCATGTTTGCAGTAACTGTGTTCTAATTCATTTACTTATACAGTTTACTCACTAAACTCACCATTTTTCAACATGCAGATGTCCAGTTGCTTTCTGATTTTTGTATATAAGCATACATGTATGTAAAAACTGTTTGCATGTGTGTCTGTGTGTATTTACAGATATATACATATAAGTATATAAAACATACATGAATACAGAGATGTATATGTGTTGTGTACATCAACATAGAAATATTAATATAAACAGAAACTCCCTAACACCATTCTCCTTTTCTCTCTCTCTCTCTCTCTCTCTCTCTCTCTCTCTCACACACACACACACACACACACACAGCTATACACACTGTCTCTCACACACACTCTCTCTCTCTCTCAGACACATACACACACACTCACTCATACACTCACACACATATTGATAGGCAAGAAATGAATTCAATTCTGAAGTATTATATTTGATTATCATACATAAGCCAGGAGCACACAGAATAGCCACGTTTACCATATTTCCTTTAAAGGATTTAATCTATTCCCTGTGTAAAGAACTATCATTGTCCAGTCACTTTTGTCATCCTTCAAGTCTCCATAAATACTTTGTGACAATCCATTCTTCCAAAAGTTTGTGTTAATTGTAGCTATTATGTCTGCAGATAAAAATATATCTGAATTCACTCACAATGACTCATATTCATTTACCTGTCTGCCTTTATACTTAACAGTGAAGATAATACGCTAGCATTACAGAACACTGTTTGCATTTTCCTGAATATTTCTGCTCATAAGAAAAGCACCAAGGTCTTTAATAGCTATACCAAAGTGTAATGGAATAAGATAACGATTTTGTTTAAGTTTTTCCCCTCCACATACATATATACTGTCTTAGTTTATGTTCCTATATTCTTGCAATAAAGAACTCATTTAATATTTGAACAACATTTGAGAGAAAAGGAAGATGAAGTCAGCTGGCTATCAGAAAATATCCATTCTTCGTCTCCAGTGAGATAACCATTTGCAGTGATTGCATATAAAAGTAAGGAGAAGCTAGTGTAAGTGTTATTTCTATAGCGTCTTATTTATTCCTGAAAGCCATTGGGAGAGATAGTTCTTAATGAACGTAGGCTTTCTGAAACAGTACAACATAGCTTTAGATAGATTTCACCACAATTGTTTTCTTTCCTAGCTGAAATCCTACTGATTAGTAAAAGCACATTTTGTCTCAGCAAATAGCTATTAGATATGCATTGCTGTAATTATTATAAATACTTTAACAAACGCCATTATCATCATCATCATCAGTATCCACAACATCAGCATCCATATCATCATCATCATCATCATCATCATCATCACCACCACCAGAAAGAGCAGCAACGGTGGCAGCAATACATCCAACATCATCCATATCAACAGTTACCATCATTGTTTTCAAAATCGAGAACAGTAATAATATCAAAATCATTGATGCTACTGGAAGAATAAAAAGTTATAAACAACTTTCTGAGACCTGTCTTGCTTAACAAATGTTTATATGTGTACATATGAATATAGACAGATATAGATAGGTGTGTATGTATGTATGTATGCATGCATGTATGTATGTATGTATGTATGTATGTTTGTAAGTATGCATGCATATGTCATCATTAGCAATATATAAATATATGTATGTATATGTATATATGTGTATACTCATATATATATAAATATATGTACTCTACAAAAGTATCAAGTAACCTATCAGTTTAATGTAAAATTATTTTTATTATAACTGAACATAAAAACAACCATTTATATATATATATATATATATATTGTATGCATGTATGTATGTATGTATTTATTCATATATATATATATATATATATATATATATATATATATATATATATATATATATATATATATATATATATATATATATATATATCATTATCATCATTGCTATTATCAACACATCCAATTTTCCATGCTTGCATGTATTAGACAGGTCCATTCCAAAATGGCATCAGTGTCTCACTGTTTGTTGCATTCCATTTTCATCATCTTTATCAAATTCAACAGTCATGAAATAAAAATTGAATTTCTTTCTGACTCATTCTCACTTGCATGCACACACACATACACACTCACACATAGAATGAGACAGGTAAGCAGATATATATTTGTATATTTTAATTAAATATATATATACAAGACAACAAAGTAATCTAAAAGAAATCAATTTACCTGCTAGAAATAGTAGTCATATTTTCTTCAAGTAACTTTCAACTTGTCTTTAAAAAAGGGGGGGACACATGTATAATATGCGTTTGGATCTCCTGCAGATAGGTAAAAAGATGGAATGCTTTTGATCATGGTCTGCTCAGTCAATACTGGCCTAGGGTTAAACATGAACAGCATACATACAAGCATACATGCATGCATACATATATACATACATGCATGCATGCATACATATATGCATGCATACATACATACATACATACATACATACATACATACATACATATATATAAGAGGGGGTACCCAAAAGTAACTGGAAACGTTATCTCTAGGATAAGCCTATTATAGTTCAGGCTTCCACTGCTAGAGGTCACTTAATACGACTCTCGGATATCAGTTTGCCAATCGGTGGCGTCGAGTGAAGTCGTACTGCCACGTGGCACGTGTTTGTTTTTGCAGTGCTTCTTCCCTGTTCATCGATTTTTGCGTTGGCTGAAACGAAGGAACAGCATGCTTCCGTGAAATTTTGTTTTCTGCTGGGGAAAACTGTGGCTGAATCAGTTGTCATGCTTCAGACAGCTTACAAGGATGCTGCCATGAGCAAACACAAGTTTATGAGTGGTTTCCACATTTTAGGAATGGTCACTTGTCACCTGAAGACCAATCTTGTTTAGGGCAATCATCGACTTCCTGAATGAATGAAACATCACAAAAATTGATGAATTGATCATGGAGGACTCTCGCCGAACAATTGACGTACTTGTCAATATGACTGGTGTGTCCTGGAGGTCCTGCCAACAGATTTTTAGCGAGGAGTTGCAAATGAAAAGAGTTGCAGCAAAACTCGTGTCTCGCTTGCTCATGGATGATCAAAGGCAGTTATGACTGAATGTGTGTTGTGAACTGAAAGAACAGTTGGAAGTTGATTTGAACCTTTTTTCGAAGGTCATCACTGGTGACAAAAGCTGGTGCTACAGCTACGATCTGGAAACGAAGCAGCAATCAATGGAAGCATTCAATGTCACTACACCCAAAAACAAGTGCGTTAAAGTGAAGTTAAATGTCAAGACGACGCTGATTTGTTTCATCGATTCGAAAGGAATTGTCCTTACAGAATTTGTTCCTTTTGGTCAAACTGTTTACAAGATATTTTACTTGGAAGTTTTGAAGCATTTATGAGATGCGGTGAGACAAAAACGCCCCGACCAGTGTCAAAGTGGAAGAGTGGTAGTTTCATCACAATGATGCGCTTGCACACATTGCCTTGAGCGTGAGACAGTTTTGACCCAAAATGGCATAACCTCGCTTACCTACAATCTAAATTTCCCTGATCTTGCTCCCTGCGACTTTCTTGGTTCCCCCTTAAAGGAAAACATTTTGCAGATATTGAAGAGGTGAAGAAAAAAACGACGAAGGTGTTAAAATGCATCATATTGCAAAAGTTCAAGGACTGCTTTGAATAATGGAAATCGTGTCTGGACCAACGCATTGCTTCAAATGGAGAATACTTTGAAGGAGATAAAAGTGTAAACCTGTAAAACTTAGTGAATGAAATAATATTGCAAATTTCTGGTTTCTCTTGAGTAGCCCCACATATATACAGTCATGGCCAAAAGTTTGGAACATCGGGCTGAAAATTAGAATTTTTATATTAAATGTCCGAAGTTATATTTAATATATAAATGGCCATTGGATCAGTTATTAGGACAGTATGTCTCTACATTGTATATTTGAATCTAATCGTATTTGGCATAACAATTTTTTTTTTTTTTAATTTTCTAAACTTTTGGCCACAACTACATATATATATATATATATATATATATATATATATATATATATATATCCCCAAAATGGAATAAGAACGTAACGGATGACAATAAAAACATAGGGACAGATAGACGATACAAAGATGGACAGGAAAAACCAGGACGGATCATTCGTGGCTTTCTCTTCATCAGTCAAGTTTCCAATTATTATTACAGTTTTGGTCTGTTACACTCGGGACTGTTCAAAGTTGGTTGGCCCCACAATTCTAAGCTAAGAGCATGAAATTTTGGGAAGAAAGCAAGTGAATGTGTACAACAACATAGACAAAAAAAAACGAGAAAATGGAGAAAATATTACACGTTTACAAATACAAGCAGCAGGAGAATAACAACAGGTGTCTTTTGACTAATAAGGACGAGTTAAGTTGAGGTGACATGTGGAGTGAAAGCCTTGAGGCACAAACAGGTGAAATTCAGGAGAATTAGGTGTTGTATGGGCGGCGGCCATATATATATTAGGTCATCTCATAAGTTCTGTCCGATTTTACCTTTTTTAAAATTGATTGAAATTTAATAGTATTTTAGAATGTCTAATGGAATAAAAAATTACTTTTATGCATTTGTGTACAGTTAAACTAATTAAATATTATTAAACCTTGGGTGAGGCATTATGCCGGTAATAAACACACGCACACCAAATACACATACGAAATAATTAAATATTATTTTACAGAATAATAGAATTAAAACTTCTTTGATTAAAACCATTTCTAACATGGAAATATCCAAGAGCATTTGAGACATATAATACTTTATGAGTACAAAAAAGGAAACTCTGCAGCCGAAGCGACTCGAAACATACACTCAGTTTATGGTAAAGACTGCTAGAATGAAAGAACTTGCAGAAGATGGTTTGCAAAATTCAGAAGTGGAGATTTCAGCCTTGGAGATGAAGATCGAACAGGACGTCCAGTTAAGTTTGATTAGCTCCTTGAGGCATTACTTGAAGAAAATCCTGCATTATCAGTTGAAGAATTGGCAATAAAACTTAGTTCAAACCATACAACTGTTCATCATCATCTTCAACAACTTGGAAAGGTTCCTAAACTTGGAAAATGGGTGCCTCATGAATTGTCCGAAAGCAACCGCAAATCCCAAGTTGACATCTGCTCTTCTCTCCATTCTCGTGAACTTATTTCACCCTTTTTGGATAGACTTGTGACTGGTGACGAAAAATGGATCTTCTATCGAAATGTTAAACGTCATAAACAGTGGCTTGGTAAAAGGGAAAAAGCTCAACCACAACCGAGAAGGGAACTTCATGGGAAAAAGGTTCTTCTCTCTATCTGGTGGGTTTGCAAAGGAGTAATTCACTTTGAATTGTTACCACCTAATGCAACAATCAATGCTCAAGTCTACTGTCAGCAATTAGAGTGTTTGAACCAAGTTTTGAAGAAAAGAAAGACCCGTTTTAGTGAATCGAAAAGGAGTGATGTTTCATCAGGACAATGTACGATCCCACACTGCAAAGATCACATCACAGAAGATCGAAGAGCTTGGTTTGGAAAAAAATTCCTCATTCATTTTATTCTACCGACCTTGCTCCTTCAGACTACCATTTGTTTCGTAGTTTACAGAATCATTTGAGGGACATAACTTTCGCAAGCCAGGAGGAGGTCAAAACTCACATTTCAAAGTTCTTCGCTTTAAAACCAAGAGTTTTACATTGATGGGATTAAAAAGCTTGTAAATAGATGGAAGGAAGTCATAGAGATTCAGGGTATGTACATTGATGATTAAATTTCAATTAAATATAACATTTGATCACTTATTTTCTTTATTCAAAATTCAGATAGAACTTATGGGATGACCTGATATATGTATGTATGTATGTATGTATGTATGTATGTATGTATGTATGTATGTATGTATGTGTATATATATGTGTATATATGTATATATATATGTATAGATATATATACATGTGTGTGTATGTATGCATGTATGTACGTACATATATATGTGTATATATATATATGTATATATATATATATATATATATATATATATATATATATATATATATATATATATATATATATATATATATATGTATATATATATATATATATATATACATATATATACATATACATATATATATACATACATATACACATATAGTTACATAATCACATTATGCATGTGTACATATATACATATATTCGCGTGTGTGAGTGTGTGTGTCATTATAATCAAGGATAAAATCTGTATGGGATTTTATCAAGTAGCTAGCAATTAATAAACTATTTGGGTAAAAATTAATACAAAATATTTAATTTTATAAATATAATTATAATAAGGGCAACTACTGAGTGGTGTCACAAGCTAGAAGTAGACTCCAAATGGCTCTAAAACTACCTTATTCATCACATAGACACAGGCTGAAAGTGAGGGAAATGAACAAAAGAGTTTTTTTTAATAAAGATTTAGCCATAGATCGATTTCTAGTTCAGGGATGTATTACCCTTTACTGTCTTCAGTATGACATAACTCAAACAGTAAATTTATTCAATAAAATCGCCATTGGTTTCGACCACAGCCGTCAGACAACTTCAGAATCACCTACAACTTGTTTAAGTTGGTGAATGCTGTCATAATCCTTGCGTTCAGTTCATCTTTGGTATTACAAAGAGATTTGTTGGTCTCTCGTTCAACTGCGCCACACACATAATAATCAAGGAGGTTGCAGTCTGAGGAGTTAAGTGGCCAGATGTTAGGGGAAATGTATTCGCAGGAATTGTCTGACAGCCATGACTGGGTTCTCCTGCTTGTGTGGCATAATGCAGAGTCCTGTTGCCAGAGTCCTGTTGCCAGAGTCCTGTTGCCAGAGTCCTGTTGTCTTTCAGCAGCCATACTCTTGACCCAGGGCAGCAGTACCTCCTAGAGATACTTGATGTAGGCTTCCGTGTTGAGTCGGAGGCCGTGTGTGAAGATAAATGGAGGCATAACGTCGCCATCACTAGTGATCACTCCAAATACTATGATGTTGACTGGATGTTTGATTTTTATCACTCTCGATACATGTCCTCAGATTGCACTGTCCTCAGATTGATACCAAAACACTCTGAAATGTTCATATTGGAGCTTCCAGCATGAATGCCAAGCAGTATAGTACGACGTTTCCAAATTTCTGACAGAGTAAATTGCATCATAGTGCTGTTTTTTCTCACAGACAGTGTCCAACTGACCCTACTATATTGTGTAGTTGACAAAATCAAAAACAAACAATGCGCATGCACGAAATTAAAAGTATATGAGGAGTCCAACATAGGTCATATATCAGCATGTGCATATATAAAAAAAATTACAGAATGAGATAAAAATCCAAGGCTGTGAAAGATTTCAGAACATTTATAAATGTTCTGAAATCTTTCACAGCCTTGGATTTTTATCTCATTCAGTAAATTTTTTATATATACATATATATATATATATATATATATATATATATGACGGGCTTCTTTCAGTTTCTGTCTACGAAATCTATTCACAAGTCTTTGGTCGGCCCGAGGCTACAGTAGAAGACACTCGCCTAAGGTACCACAAAGTGAGACTGAACCCGGAACCATGCGGTTGGTAGGCAAGTTACTTACCACGCACCCACTCCTGCGTCTATATATATATATATATATATATATATATATATATATATATATATATATATATATATATATATATATATATATATATATATATATATATATATATATATATATATATATATATATATATATATATATATATATATATATATATATATATATATATATATATATATATATATATATATATATATATATATACATATATATATATATATACATATATATATATATATATATATATATATATATATATATATATATATATATATATATATATATATATATATATATATATATATATATATATATATATACATATATATATATATATATATATATATATATATATATATATATATATATATATATATATATATATATATATGAGAGAATATACAAATAATAACAACAGACGAGGACAGGTGGTGTAAATAACAAAAGTATATATTAGTATGACGCTCGGGAATACGGAAAGTCTTTGACGTTTCGAGCTACGCTCTTCAACAGAAAGAATACGGAGACAAGGAGAAAAACACGGAGAAAAAAAATTGAATAGTGTTCAGTCAACGGTCAATATATATATATATATATATATATATATATATATATATATATATATATATATATATACATACTGACAGACGGACAAATATATAGCTGTGCTTTTATGGACGTGTAGGCGTAATAGTATGTAGAACTTTTCACAAGGTGACAGACATATATATCCACATTTGGATGACATCACAACTCACATAAATCAACACTTCTCCAACATTTCTACTTTTGGTTATAACTCATTCACTGAAGATCACAGATATCCATTCAGACACATGCAATAAAACATTTAATTATATGGTTGCTTATCTACACATATAACACGACTATAATTATGTATTGTGCTTGTTAATGTTTATACATGTGAGTCAGCACATGCATGCACGCATTTCTGAAAGCATGATAAAGTGTAACGCTTAAATGATGATATTATAATAAGGATGACTATAAATGATGTGTGTGTGTGTGTGTGTGTGTGTGCATGTATGTATGTATGTATGTATGTATGTATGTATGCATGTATGTATATGTTTGTGTGTGCATGTATAGGGTGTATAAATACACATACTTGTTATGGGTGACAGACGAGATGTGCAGTGTGTTCGTGTACTTCTTGGGGCTGAGTATTGGAGTGACCACCACCTATTACATGCAAAAGCGAAATTAATCACAAAACGTAAAATCTGGGCTGCAGATATTACCCTGTCTAAAAGATTGAATGTTGATCATCTTAGGTGTAATAGTGTGAAGAGAACTTTACGAAAGTAAATGAATGTTGCAGATACTGGGGAGGATTGGCTGACCCTTAAAATGTCAGGAAAGTTCTAGGATTGATACAAAGAAAACATCAAGATTAGTTTAAAGAAAATGATGAACATATAGATGATTCATTGGCTGTGTATGAGGGGACAGCTACTTCTGAGGAATTTCAAGTTGCGCATGAGAAAGTAAGGAGGGATGTCAGGAAGGACATCGCTGTTGCACTTCCAGATGGTAAGGGTCATCCTATGATACTGACATGCAGTGTCTGTGCAAGACCCTGCCTCAGTAAAGCTTGATTCAAGAGTCATCTTCGTAGTCATAAAGCGAGACCGATGATTGACAACCAGGCCAATGATGGTGGTGCTACACACCATACTAATCATATCTGTCAGGCATATGGAATGGAGTGTAATTCAGTGGGAGGACTTAAATGACATGCAAAGGTACATGAAGCCCAGTTACAACTACAGCTGTCTATTGCTGGTAAAGGTTTTAGCTGCCAATTCTGTACAAGCCATTGTAGATCTTTAGCTGGGCTAAAAAGTCATGTTCAATCACAGCACCGTTAACAGTTAAGCCTCGTGCAATGGCCATACTTGATAGCAAGGGCGCAGCCATCATGTATGTATGTATGTATGTATATGTTTGTATGTACGGGTGTATAAATACACATTCACACACATCTACATGCATATATCATTTAATGTCCACTTTTCCATGCTTCCATGGATCAGATAGGATTTCTTGCAGCAGATTTTCTACAGGCAAATGGCTTTTCTGTCACCAACCCTCACCTGTTTCCAAACAAGGTAACATTTCTCCAAGGCCAGACATTTTTTTTTTCATGGAATACTGGAAACAATCAGCCTCACTTGTAAGACGATGATGCTCATTTACAACCACCATGTGATGTGTAGACATGGTTACATGCTAACAAAAACACAGACACACATACATATACATAATATACATACATTATATACAAACATGTATATATATAGTCCACAGATGAGATCCAGAGATTTTCAATATAGAAAACACTTAGTAGTGCTCAAAAGATTCAAACTTAGACTCCAATGTCTTTACAGGGGATCGATTCCGAAAGGTAAAGAATGGCTGTAAGAGGGATCAAGTTGAGTGGATATAGATGTAATTATGTGGATATCCAAACTATTATATTTAATATATTTAATGTATCTAATTTGCTTATCCACATAATTGCCTCGAGCATATTTGTATATACATAGACGTATTCATATATGAAACATTATTTCAGAGTTGACTGTGAATTCTATTGAAAACCCCTTATGAGCGAGAAACTCAGGGTAACCCTATAAACCAGCCTACCCCACTATAATATATATATATATATATATATATATATGTGTGTGTGTGTGTGTGTGTGTGTGTGTGTGTGTGTGTATATATATATATACACACCCTTTATTTATGTTGTGGCACAGAAACATAAAAGTACTCAGTACAGTTTATTTCAAGCATGTGAAGAACTCTATATATGTTTATTTGTGTGAGATAAATATGGATTACATGTCTAAATCACAACTTTATTTGGTCAGTTAATGATACACGAGCAAAGCCATGGTTCAGGGATATAACCCTTGTTTATTTTACACAAATTAACATATACATATGTGTGTACATGTATGTTTGTTATTATTTTGGATGCTATTCAATCTAATCACAAAATGGTTTTGTATATAAGTGTGTTATATATATGACATTTATCATATTCAATCTTGTTCTAGAATAACATTCTGGCTAATACTCTCATATACTCAACTGAATCTTATTCATGCTACATAGTTTTTAGTGTTAAAATTTGTCAGAGCTATGTCTACAACTGGACAATATTGTCTGTTTACTTGCAGTAACTTTGTTGAATTTGGTCGGTCATGTGATGAACTACTCGTGAGCATGATGAAGTAACTAATAAATCCTAAACTGGTTAATCTGCTGTCAACCATGCAACATGACGAATACATTTAGTGTCGTAACCCCAATATTGCTAGTCTAAAGCAAAACTAAATATCTTTTTAAGCCTGTACATGTTAATCAAGAATGCATATTCTTTTACATACTGAACTGTCTTATATGTATGTTTGCATGGAGAATATGTTTTTATATCAGTGCAGACTTGGTTGTGTAGTTACAGAGTCAATTTGCAACCATGTGGTTTCAGGTTCAGCCCACTGCACAGTACCTTGTGAGTGAATTTGGCTGACAGAAATTGAGAAAACTAATGTATATCATTTTCATCATCATCCGCATCATCATTGTATTAATGTCCACTTTTCTAAGCTTGCATCGATTGGACAGAGTTTACTGAGGCAGATTTTCTATAGCTGAATGCCCTTCTTGTCATCAGTAGGAGAAGATTCGAGGATCAATGTCCTGGGAAGAAACAACTGTCAATATTGGTTAGGGTGGAGCTTAGTAGTTTGGGTGCAATAAGAGTGGCATGAGACAGAAAGACAAGTTGGTCAGGATGTCTGCATTAAATGGAAACAAGGCTAGCTTATTCCAAATAACAGAGGCTTTTATATCATCATCATCATCACCATCATCATCTTTTAACATCCATCTTCCATGCTGGCATTGGCCAGATGGTTTGACAGGAGCCAATGGTTTAGAAGACTGTGTCACGCTCTGATGTCTGCTTTGGTATGGCTTCAATGGCTGGATGTCCTTCCTGACACCAACCACTTTACAAAGTAAGCTGAGTGCTCTTTTGTGACACCAGCACTAGTGCAATCACTCTGTACCTTGCAAAACTAAGATGATCCTCTGTGGTTGAGTGGGGCTACATTAAAAAGAGAGATAGCTTTATGTTAGGTGATGAAAAGTAAGAGTATGGAGGAAGGGGCTAAAACAGGTTTCTTGCTGTAGAGGATATATATGGTTGCTCACATCACACAAGAATGGGTGGGAATAATCAGCATGAAACTGGAAAGATTGGAGTAATCAATGTGGAGCTAATTAAAAGATGCATGTTATCAGTTCTGAGATTCTCACAATATAGGCGCTGGAGTGGCTGTGTGGTAAGTAGCTTGCTTACCAACCACATGGTTCTGGGTCCAGTGCCACTGCGTGGCACCTTTGGCAAGTGTTTTCTACTATAGCCTCGGGCCGACCAAAGCCTTGTGAGTGGATTTGGTAGACAGAAACTGAAAGAAGCCCGTCGTATATATATGTATATATATATGTATATGTATGTGTGTGTGTGTGTGTGTTTGTGTGTCTGTGTTTGTGCCCCCAACATCGCTTGACAACCAGTGCTGGTGTGTTTACGTCCCTGTAATTTAGCGGTTCGGCAAAAGAGGTCTATAGAATAAGTACTAGGCTTCCAAATATTAAGTCCTGGGGTCGATTTGCATGACTAAAGGTGGTGCTCCAGCATGGCCACAGTCAAATGACTGAAACAAGTAAAAGAGTAAAAGAGAAATTGCTAGTCTACCACAAAATGATTAAAGTAGGAACAACTCAGCACACCAAACAGTGACAAGGCCAAGTTTAGTTCCCCTCCTGTTGGGAACAAGCACCCTAGAAAAACTAGAAATAAGCATTTGATAAATATGGTTCATTGTAATTCAAAAGAGGCAAAACAATTGCAAGAGTGGCTGTGTGGTTAGAAGCTTGCTTCCTAACCACATGGTTAGGAAGCAAGTCCCACTGCGTGGCAAATGTCTTCTGCTATAACCTCAGGCTGACCAAAGCCGTCTGAGTGGATTTGGTAGACAGAAACTGAAAGAAACCTGTTGTGTATATGTGTGTGTGTGTGTGTGTGTGTGTGTGTGTGCATGTGTGTGTGTGTGTGTGTGTGTGTGTGTGCGTGTATGCATGTGTGTAAGTATTTGTGTGTCCATGTTCGTCACCCCACCATTGCTTGACAACTGATGTTAGTGTGTTTACGTCCCTGTAACTTAGTAGTTCAGCCACACAGACGATAGAATAAGTACTAGGCTTACAAAGAATAAGTCCTGGGATTGATTTGTTCAACTAAAGGTGGTGCTCCAGCATGGCTGCAGTCAAATAACTGAAACAAGTAAAAGAATAAAAGAATACCTGTGTATGACATGATGGATCAGTCATTAAATTTGACAAGAACCTAGACAGATGTTACACTAGTACAAAGTTTTCTTTTATAGAGAAAAACTACAGATTTACTTTTTCATTCTTACAAAATATGTCCAGTAGCAAGAAAAGTTAAGACAATTGAGCTTATATGAGAATTCAAGATACTCTCATACAAACTCCAGACTTCACAGCAACTTGGTGAGTGTGCAGACCATAAAATATCATTCTAAATGTTTGCCCTACATCTGTGCTTCTAAAAGAGCTTGATAGCATGTTGCTACAAGCACCAGTTTCCTGAGTTGGCTTGAAGCTGCCAACCTCAAAACTATGGAGATGAAAATTGTTTCTCCCATTCTTCATTTGAATAAAATATGAACATGTCACTAACTATTACACATATGCTTTACATGCATATGTACACATTTTTGGACAGTTATTGACAATCCCAAGCTAATCTGTTCTTTGACAGTTCTTGTTCTTCTTCCTGCTGGGTGTCCAAAATCACTTTCCTTACTGAGTAAAGTGTGTGTGTGTCTGTGTTTGTGTGTCTGTGTATGTGTGTGTACATGTGTGTACATGTGCATGTGTGAATGTATGTATGTATGTGTATGCATGTATGTGTGTGTGTTTGTATGTATGTATGTATGCATGTATGCATGTATGTATGTATAATGCAAAGTCAAAAGACAGTGAAAACAGTTTAAAAAAAGACCTCAAGAGGAACAAAATATAATGAGAAAGGTATTTGTTTAAGACTTGTATGGAAAGAGAAAAGAATTTATAGCCATTTTGAAAGTGAGACTTTCGTCTTAGAGAAAAAGAAGCAAAAAGAAAATACTGGGAGATAGGAAGAGCGTGAGAGAGTGTGGGTGTGTGTGCATGTGTGTGCATACATGTGTGTGTGCATGCGTGTGTGTGCATGCATGCATGTGTGTGTGCATGCATGTGTGTGTGTGCGTGTGTGCGTGTGTGTGTTCGAAAAACTAATGTTAAATTGGCGGGAAAGAGGTGGGGCAAGATAAAATGTCAGGAATGCTGTCCTATCAGAAGTCAGAAAGAGAGGTGTAAGCTTTTGTACAAAGTTTTTGTCAGTGTGTGCACACTTGCAAGTGGGCATGTGATGGAATGTGTGTATGTGTGTGTAGGTGTGTGTGTGTGTGAGTGTGTGTATATAGGTGTGTATGGGAGAAAGAGAGAGAGAGAGCATTTATAAACAATGTTAAATATCATACAGTGATAAATAACAACCTAAAAACTAAACATATTCAGAAATTCCTTGGTTAGAATCGAACCTTGTATCTCTCACCTACTAGCCAAACATACAGCAATATGTTGTATAGCAATATTTATATAGGTTGTATTTCTTGGTTTATGATGCAGTTTGTAGCCTGCTTCACTAAAAAAGCTTTTTGAGAGCACCACTGGATTAGATAAACCCATATATTGTGCATTAAATATATTTCAATACACACACACACACACACATATATATATATATATACATATATATATATATATATATATATATATATATATATATATATATATATATATACATATATATATATATATATATATATATATATATATATATATATATATATATATATAATATATATATATATATATATATATATATACATATATATATATACATATATATATATATATACATACATGTGTGTGTGTGTATGTGTGTGTGTGTAAGATATATATGATATTTATTCATTATCCAAGATATATGTTTTAAACAAATTCAAAATTCAAAACTCACACACGCACACACACACACATGTAATACACACCATATGTATCTGCATATTTACATGTGTGTGTGTATGCATGTGTGTGTGTGTGTTAATGAGAAAGAGAGAGACAACAAGAAACAGTGAGAGAGAAGGAGAGTAATAAGTATTTTATCTCCAGCTTGTCCAATTCTTTCACTCACTTCTCATCTTACAGCTTTATTCTTAAGTTTATTATTACTGAGATACTTCTAGCTAATTCTTACATGAAAACTTATCGATTTTCTGCTTCCTAGTGTTTTGACTATTGAACAAGGATTGACATAAGGGTTTACAGCAATGTTGACCTCAGGAACAGGAAAGCATTATCCCCACTCTGTATCTATGTCTTTTAGACTTGCTGAAATTCCAATTTAACATGTGCAAAGAGAAACTTGAAATGCAATCTCAATTGCAAGTAAGATGCAGGAATCAACATTTCCTTGCACAACTGCATTGTAATTACTTCATGAAATTCCTGCTAAGGAATAAAGAGAGAAAGAAGAGAAGAAAGAAGACAAAAAGAAAGAGAAACAGAAAGTAAAAATTGGAATGTTTTTGGATTTTGGTTGTTTTTTTGTTTTTTTGTTTTTTGCAACAGACCTATTTATTGTCTACTTGAAGTAATGGATTAGTTCTGTTGTTTAGAAGACTAACATAATACACACATTCATTCATCAAATATTACTATTAGCAAGAATTTCACTTGCAAGATGAGGCCCTGAGAGACGTTGGCATCTGCAATGCAATGGCTTCAATTTAGGTTTCCTGGAAAAAAAAGATTTGCTTAGATTTTCGTCCATCAGGCATAAATGTTGATGACATTAACAATCAACTCTTCTTAAAAATCACACCTTATCATCTTAAATAATTAAAGAGCACACTAAATAACAAAGTTCTCCATGACCATAAGAGAGACAGCATAATCACAGCTGGATTATATGAAGCTTATGAGGTTCTACATATCTGAAACATGTCCATAGCTGATGTCCCCTTGCATGCAAACATAGGTCAGATTCCACTTGAGTATGAAAATTAAGATAATGAAATTGATTCATAATTTCCTGAAATTTTTCTGCAGTTTTCTTTGTGAGTTGCCAGCCAATTTTTGTCTGTTTCTCTAAAAGAAATGTTTCAGTTAATTTATAAATTTTTCATAGTGGATTCAGTACATCAACCGTCTACATATTTATCAGGAATATATAGGTCTTTCTGTTAACATACTTGGCTAATAATTTAAGACTCAATGGTGAAAGATGCAGCAACAGTTACACATTAAATATCTTCAATGAAATGACAACAAAAATATCCAATATGAATTGAAAAGTCACCATAAAAATTTTGATTACAACTAGTGAAATAAAACTTGATTTCAGTTCTGATGCTAAAATTATCCATCATAGATTTGTAAAGTTTCTCTTTGCTGGTCTCATAAATTTACTGCTAAATATCACCTAGCTAACAAAATTGATTGCCTTGTAAAATATTTGTTGAAAATGGTCATAAGCATCAAACCTTATAAGCAGTAATCTTGAAGTCTAGAGCAAAAACAACAATATCACAACAAATTCTAGCAATGATAACATCAATTATCATAGCTGTAATATTATTCTTGTTATGAATGCTGGCCATCTTCACAGAAATAACATAAATTTCTCTAAACTACTGATTATAAAACTAGCTTTTCAAATAAAGAATTTATTTATGTAAGATTCTGACTTCTGAGGAATACTTTATGAGATGAGAGTTTCAGAAAGAATTAGATCTAGATGGTCAGTATATGATTGACTAGTTAATGTTAAAGGTCAGTGTGCAGTGAATTGATGTTAAAAGTCAATATGTAATTGATTAAATAGTGTTAAAGGTCAGATTCAGGGGGACAAGACACCAAAGGTCAATGGTCAACATTTGATGGACAAATGATGTGGAAGGTCAGCCTACTAGTTGCAGTCAATTGCCACCAAATGATGGACTAACCGATGTTAATAGGCAAAATGGTGTTAAAAGCCAACATAAGATTGACATTTCAGTATTATAAGTCAGTATTTGTTGATGGATTGCTATCAATAGTTGACCTGATCGATAACAGGGGTTTGAATGTGAACAATACTCATCATGAGATAGCAACAAATTATTAAGAAGGGTCAGTATGGTCTCAAACAGTGTCTGAATTCATTAAATTCAATATTGCAGTGAATTAAACAATTATTAATTAAACAGTGCTTTCATTGCACATATCCTACTTTATCTGATACAGCTATGTAAACAGAACCAGTGAGAGTTTAGTGTCTTGCTTAATGGATACTGTACGGTTCTAATGAGTAATTGAAAACCATACAACTTTTCATCTCCCCAATACATTATCAACTTAGACATCTGCATTTATTTATCATTTGCTCAGCTGGAGGATATAAAAAATGTTCAGGATGTCAGCAGAGACTAAACTTTTTTGTTCAGATGGCTTTAATAAAAAAAAAATGCATTTAACAGAAAAATTATATTCTAAGAAATGCAACAGGCATATCTGTATTGTAAGAAGCTTGCTTCCCAACCACATGGTTCTGGGTTCAGTCTCACTGTGTGGCACCTCTGGTAAGTGTCTTCTACTATACTTTTGGGCTGACCAAAGCCTTGTGAGTTGATTTGGTAGACAGAAACTGAAAGAAGCCCACAATGTTGTGTGTGTGTGTGTGTGTGTGTGTGTGTGTGTGTGTGTGTGTGTGTGTCTTTGTGTCTGTGTTTGTTCCCCACCACCACTTGACAAGCGATGTTGGTGTATTTACATCCTCATAACTTACCAGTTTGGCAAAAGCAGTCAAATAAGTACCAGGTTTTATAAAAAGTACTGGGGTCAAGTAATTCAGCTAAAAATTCTTCAAGGTGGTGCCCCAGAATGGCCACAGTCTAATGACTGAAACAAGTAAAAGACAAGAGATAAAAGATATTGTTCAAGGAGATGTTCAATATGATTTGGCTGCTGTTTTGTTTATTAAGAAAAATGTAACTTCTCCCTGTTGCTAACAGTGATGATAAACATTATGTGGTCCCTATATCATTTGTTGATAGATATTTGGCCACTGCATTGAATAAGGTGAGTGATAATTTAGAGGTGACTGCATTACTTGTTATAATCATGATAGCAATTAGGTATTCTGAAAACATTATCAGTGTGTCATATTTAAATATAGTCCATGTGCAACTGACAGAAAAATAATATTTTAATTAACAAATATGATTATAAAGTTCTGACACATTGATTCAAAGTATAGCAGGATTCACAATGGCTTCTGTAACTCAGTAACATTACTCAGTAATTAATCTGGTTTTTGTTATCTTTAAACCTTTAATATATTTGCTCCAAAAATGATTCAATACTGAGGGAACAAAATTTTACCTGCATGTAAAATTTACATATAAATGCTACAAGTATTAATGAGTATATAACATTTCATAGATCATCAGTGAATATTTCACTTACGTTTAATAAGAGTTACAGAACACAACAGCAATTGAAAGGATAACAGAATGAAATGTGAGTTCTGGAATGAAGCATTTCAGAGAAGAAATGGAGAAAATGTTTAGTACATAATTTGGAGAAGAGAAATTACTTCTATGCTAGCTGTGTTCAGCTTTAGTAAGATAATACTGGACAATAAAACTATAGATTTCAGCTGACACTGTATAAAAATTAATTAAACTTAATTAAATACATTGGACAGTCATAAACACCTGACTTTTCATACAGTTTCACCATGAACAGTGAAGGAAAGATCAACTGGATCGATTTCAATTTTTATTGAGATTTCATCAGTAACTGATTATGTTACCCTAAGTACCTGCAGCAATATTGTACACATAACCACTATAATTAAGGGTTTTATTAAATTGGATACATCAAATTGGCAACTTTGATAAATATATTACTGACACATTAGCAGTGTTCATCTTTGATTAGATTAAAAGAAAATAGATGGACTGAATCATTAAGTTAAGTACTTCTGTGAATACAGTGGCAGCTTTGCGATTTGATATGAACTGTGAATCTTTCTTATTATAGATCAATATCTTACTAAAGAAACAAAAGTCAATCTATTTTTATGTGCATTGGGGGTGACTGTGTTCATTAAACAGTTTAAGTATTTAAAAATCAATTTGACTTCTAGAATCAAGGAGAGTTATTTTAGATTCAAATCAAGATTAGTATATGAAAGCATGTATGTGTGTGTGCTGGACTGTCCCTGGGATGTGTTATATGTTGATGACCTTGCTCTCATAGCAGATTCTGTGACAGAACTAGAAAAGAAATTCCACGTGTGGAAGCAAAACCTGGAATCAAAGGGCCCTAAGATTAACTTATCAAAGACTAAGATTTTAGCAAGCAACAAAACAGCAAGAACCCTACCCATTTCAGGTGAATGGTCCTGCTCAATGTATGGAAAAGGTATAGGCAGGAACTCCATATAGCGTACTCAGTGCACAAGAGGTGCAGTGGAATAATATAAGGGTATAAGGGCTATCAGAGAAAGCAGTGTTTGTGGAAGATGTAGATACACCAGAACCATAAAGGCTACACATACTCAGGAAATTAATTCTCTCAAATACCCAAGAAGCTCTTTAGAGGTACTGGATGATTTCTGCTACCTAGGGAGTCTAATTAGTAGTGGGAGTGGATGTACTAAAAAGTATAAACACTAGAATAAGAATAGGATGGAGAAAATTCAGAGCTTTTATCACTATTGGCAACCAAAGGCGTCTCTCTCTCTCTCTCTCTCTCTTTCTCTCTCCAAGTGAAAAGAAGATTGTATGGTACATGTATACAAATAGTGATACTACATGGCAGTGAAATATGGGCCCTGAATGCAAAGGAAATGTGAAGGCTAGAGAGAAATGAAGTTAGTATGCTCTGCTGGATGTGCAATATAAGTATGTATATGTGGCAGAGTGCTAGCATATTGAAAGAAAAGTAAGGCATAAGAGGAATTAGGTGCAGTATGCAAGAGAGAAGGCTGCGCTTGTTTGATTAGGTGATGTGGATGGATGTAGAGAGCTACATAAAGAAATGCTGATCACTTAAAGTGGATGGAACTAGTGGGAGAGGGAGATCCAGGAGAACATATGACAAAGTACTAAAGGCTGATCTCAAGACACTGAGCCTTACAGAGGACATGACAAAGGACTGAGATATTTGGCACCTCACTGTATTCAAGAAGACCTGTCCACCACAGTAAAATTGTTAATGCTCTCCTCCTAGCTGAAAAGGGTTTTGCCTTGCAAGAACCCTCATGCCAGTCCATGTAAAAAGCACCCAGCACACTCTTGTAAAGTGGTTAGTGCTAGGAAGAACATACAACCATAGAAACCAAGCCAAATCAGACTGGAACCTGGTACAGCTCACTAGCTTGCTAGCTCTGGTCAATCCAATCAGCCTGTGCAAGCATGGAAACCAGATGTTAAATGACGATATACACACTTTCATACACACACACACACACACACACACACACACACACACACATGAAATAGATAAAGAGTATGTCAATACCTGATAATTTTTATACATACATACATGTATGTATGCATACACACACTCACACACACATGCATTTATGCATACACACATACACATACACACGCACACATACACATACACAAACAGATGCACACACAGGATAATTCTTATAATTTATAAAAACGTGTTCACAATGGTTTCCTTATTTCCAGACAAAGACCTGTCCTTTTTTTATAATGGTATTGTCAACTTTGGAGAATTCTTGCTTCTTTGAGATTATCTTTCCTTCTCATTTGGAGCTTATCTTAATTACCATTTGGTAATTGTGATACATCCCCCAATGGCAGAAATAATTTTAACAAACCAGGAATTTCTGCTGTATGGTATTTCATATACCTGTATTTGTATGTGTGTGTGTATGTGTGTTTGTATGTGTGTATGTGTGTATGTGTGCATGTATGTATACATATATAAAAATATATATGCATGTATGCATGTATATATGTATGTACGTATGCATGCATGTATGTACATATATACATACCTATATATATGTATGTATACTTACATATAAATATATATATATATATATGCATACTTGTAAATATAAATATATATATATGCATGTCTATATGTATGTATACATACATGTATATGTGCATGCATGTGTGTGTGTGTGTGCATGCATGTGTGTGTGTGTGTGTGTGTGTGTATGTATATATCAAAATTATCTAGTATTGATATACTCTTTATCTGTTTCATGTATATTGTATAAATTTATTGTCTGGACATAATCAACAGTATCCATCAAAAGCTCAAAAATTCTGTTATTTGCCAGGTATTGCAAAAATCTATAATAAAAAAAAGAGAGAAAGTGAAATGCATTTTTTTTTTAAGTGATGATGGTATTAGGGACTCAGATAAAGAGTTATAATAAGAAGAGATGCTAAATGTATTGTAAAGTGAGCAGAGTTCTGAGAAACAGACATCAGACTGAAAAGAGGTCGCAAACTGATTGACAGAATACCAGAAGCAATATAGTATTACTTTTGCCAAAAAGTTTGTTTTTCAAGTTAACTTCAACTTTGACCATTACAGTTAAGAAGAGGAAACAGAAAGAAATTGGCAGCATAAAAATTCAAGGCAGTTTTGATGCAGTTAAACCTGGCAATGGAAACATGATTTACTTTCATCTAACTTCTCACTAACCAAGTGTTTCGGTCACGGTATATCATTTTTAAAATAACAATAAAACAAAAACACAATGGGAAAGATTTTAATACATTATTTTATGATCCATAACTTACTTTGTAATCACTTTTTAATTTTGATCATAAAACTCTTCAGTTAATCTCAAATGCTTTTGTTTTGTTTTGTGTTTTCATTTTTTCTTTGTTTTTGTCTTGTTTTGTTTTTGGTAAAGCAATAAATGATATCACTAATTAGATTAGAAAAGCTATTCTTCTATCAATAGATTGGTTAATTATTTTCTGTAAAACTCATTAAATTGATTGATCTTTTTATAAAATTGATTAAATTGGAACTAAGTTAATTATCCTGATAGTGAATGTATATATGTATGTATATCAGAGAGTATGGTATGTACAAGGTGTATACACATGTATGTGGGAGAGATATGGTAGTGGGTGATGGGATGATGGTGACAGTGATGGTAGTCGTGGTAAGATGGGGATAATATATGTATTGTAACTGTGTATTTAAATATATTAGAAATGTTGTTTCACATTTCAGTTACTTTATAGCAAATCATTTCAGGATTTAAAAGCATATGTGCAAACACAGACACACACACATGTTGTGTGTGTGTGTGTGTGTGTGTGAGAGAGAGAGAGAGAGAGAGAGAGAGAGAGAGAGAGAGAGAGATTATCATATTATGTCTATTTTTCCCTAGTAGCATGGGTTGGATAATTAGCCTTGTGTACAGCGCAACAGTCAACCTTAAGTGTTGTATGTGGTTTATACCATGGACTGAAGAAAACCTATTGTGTGATTGGCACTAGAGAAGTTATGCTATGCAAGAACTAGAAGGGTTCATTCTACTTTGTATCAGTTCTCTTTTGGAATTACTGCCTCTTAGACAAATTACTTTTTGAATCAGATCTGATCTGGGTGTAGTTCTTCAGGGTTTTACACATTTGGTTATTGCAGAGGAAGTTAGAGAACCATAACTACAAAATTGAATGGGGTTATATGGCAGTGATCTGATACAGTTTGTAAGCAGGGATTTGTAATGGTTTCCTGGTAACTGTCTTCATAATGCTATGCAAAGAAATATATTGAGAAGTTATAGAAGTTGAGTAGAAATTCTTATTCTGGTAGATGTTGGTAGGGAAGAGTTGCAGCTCAGTATATAAAAGGAAGAAGTTAGCAGTGGTAAACTGAGGTTGACCATGATAAGGTGAGCTTACTCAGTTTGAGAGCAGCCTGACATCTGAGGGATGCCTTTATCATGGTTGTAAGGACATAAGTCTATGACAGTGAGGTGGGGATGAAGCCTAAATCCATTCATACATACACACATACATATATATGTACAGACATACATACACAGAAAGACAGACATACATACACAGAAAGACAGACAGACAAGTAGCTAAATTGATAGATAGTCTGACAGACAGATAGAGTAAGAAAGAGTCACAGTCAGACAGACAGACAGAAAGAGCAATAGTCAGATGTATTATTTATAAACATAAACATTTCCACACACATACACATATACAGAATATCTTGTATGAGAGTAGAACATTTATTCTTTTAAAAACATTTGATTAAAAGAATTAATTTTTGTCTCATAATATTTTTTTCTTAGATAATTTTTGTAAATTCTTATAAATTTCTTTACTGTCGTTAGACAGTTTCTATAAAAAGTTGCCCACGTATCCATTTTATTGATGTTTCAGAGTCTGGTAACTCTATGTTTAGGATGTCCAGTTTTTAGAAAAACACATGTTTTGAGTGAATGTGTGTGTGTGTGTGTGTGTGTGTGCGCACGCATGCGTGTCTATGTGTATATATGTGTGAAGCGTTTGTGTGAGTGTGTGTATGTGCTGCGTATGCGTGTGAAGAGTTTGTGTGTGATATAACTTATATTGTTTTTAATCTTGGTTGGTTGTGTGCAGGACATTAATGGAAACATGTTAACACATTCAATTTATTGTGTGCATATATGTCCGCTACTGGTGTAGCTTAGCTCCAGGTTAAATTTGATTGATATGGTCAAAGATATACCTGTAATAATCATACTGTCTTCATTTTTCTCTCTTGGACTACACTAGCCAATGTACTGGGTTTTTATTTGAGGGAGATTTGACTGATATTTCTCACAAATTGAATGATCACATATGTGCGTACTTATACATCTGCATGGTAGGTACACTATGACCAAATGGTTAAGAAGTTTGCATCCCAACCATACAGTTTCAGGTTCAGTGCTTTCTATTATAGCCCTAGGCTGACCAAAACCTTGTGAGTGGATTTAGTAGACAGAAACTGAAAGAAGCCCACTGCAATGTCTACAGGAGATGTGGGTTCAAATCCCATAAGTAGCCTACAACATTTTTCTATCTAATATTCACATGCTACAAAGCAGTGAGTTGGCAGAATCTTTTGCACAACGGACAAAATGCTTAGAGGCATTTTGTCCATCTTTACATTCAGAGTTCAAATTCCACCAAGGTCCACTTTGCTTTTCAACCTTTTGGGGTCGATAAAATAAGGACCAGTTGAACACTGGAGTCAATGTAATCCACTTACCCCTCCCCCAAAATTGCTGGCTTTGTGCTAAAATTTGAAACCAATATTCTCATGCTATCATTTTTCAAGAACCGATTCCCAAAAGAGAATTATTCCATGTTTTCTCAAAAGTTTTTTAATTATTGACATCAACAATATACAATTCTTCCTGGTAAGTATAAGGTCTCTAAAATGTATAGAAAGATTCAAGGATTGCTTTGGTACAGTGAGAGAATACCTGTCAAGTTTACAAGAGATGTGAGTTCAAGTCCCACAAGCAGCCTTCAACTTTTTCTATCCAAAAGGGTTTTACAACCCAATATTTACAAGCTATTATTAATAGCTTTTTGTGAACCAATTCCAAACAAGAATTATTCCTGTTCTCTCAAAGATTTATGAATTCTTATGACTTCATATATACATATTATTTATATATGTATATATATATATATATATATATATGTATGTATAAAAAGCAGATAAGTAATAAGGATGTCCAGGTATCAGTGATACCTGGACATCCTTGTTACTTATTTGCTTTTTATTCACCTAACTTCGAGTTGTGCAGACCATACTGGATTGACTTGGTACCTCAACTTAAGTACCTAATTCAACTGAATCTTAATTATTTCTTAAGTTGCCAACTATGTATGTATATATGTATGTAAGTTTGTGCAAGTGTATGTATGTTTGTATCTTCATATTTTGGCATCATGTGAGTGTTGTAAATGAATGTCATTCATTTCTAATATTCTACAAAATCATATCTGGCCATGGGAAGAAATCCTTAACTTGCTTGGAACCAGATAGGGATTGTCGATAGAAAGGGCTTCTGGCTGTAAAAATGGCCTCAATAACCGCTATTCAACCCATGCAAACATGGAGAAGTGAACATGATATTAAACAATGATGACAATAACAATGATGATGATGATGATGATAATGACAATGATTATGATGAATTCAAGGATCCATCCTTGTCACACCCAGTCTTGCTGATTCCATCTGAGAATAAGCATAAAAGAACACATATTCTTGGATTACTCAGCCATTTATATGTTAAAACAATGAGCATGGTAGTTCACTTGGCCAAACAAGTGGATATTCAGAGTCAGGAGTTCTAACCCTAACTATGATTCATCTGTGCATCAACATGTTAATAACTGGGAAATGTTGTACTATATTATATGGACAAAGGATATTAAATGATGATGATGATGATGATGATGATGATGATGATGTTGTTGTTTTTCACGTACCACTGGCACAGGTGCCAGTAAGGCGATGCTGTTAACGATCATGCTCGAATGGTGCTTTTTACATGCCACCAGCATGGGGGACAGTCAGCGGCCCTGGCAACAATCACACTCGGATGGTGCTCTTAGCACTCCACTAGCACGGAAGCCAGTCATGTGGTGCTGACATCAAATATATATATACATATAATGGGATTCTGCACAGTTTCCAGCAACCAATTTCCCTAATATGGCATTGGTCAGCCTGAGCATATAAAAGAAAATACTTCCCCAAGATGGGACTGAACCAAAGACCATGAGATTGCAAAGCTAACTTCTTAGCTTCATAGCCATACCTAAACTTATAATAAATATATTTGTGTGTGTGTGTATGTATGTGTGTCTGTGTGTGTATGTGTGTATGTCTGTGTGTATGTATGTTGCACGCACATGTGTGTGTGTGCATGTTTTTGATTTCTATGTTCATGATGTATGTCTATGTGTGAGCCAATAAATAGATAGTTTTACATGCACATATATATGTGTGTGAATACACTTATTCACACACAAACGAAATACAAACACACACACACACATATATATATACACACTCGTTGATGTGTGTATATTAGTATTGCAGTTGCCAAGTAATTGAGTAAGTTTAATAAAGCAACTAATTATTCAGCTCAGGTAATAAACTACAACCAAATTCCGGAGCTGTTGCTTTTATTTAATTAGAACTCTGTCTAACCAAACATGTCACACATACATACACATATTTGTACAAAGATTGGTGCTATGTTTTCATGAATCACAAAGTGCTAAGTGGATAATGTCTGCCAGGTTGCCAAGAATCAATCTTTAAGAACCAGCAGACAACAGAAGAGAAAGAGTGGAATAGATAAGGAGCAGGGTAAGGAGAGAGCAGAAGGGAGGGAGAGACAGATGGGTAGTAGGGTGAAAGGAGAACAAAAGACAGAAAGAGCCAGATAAGGAGCAGGGTAAGAACAGAATAAAAGACACAAAGAGCCAAATGAAGAGCAAGATGAGGGGAGAAAATGAAAGAAAGAGAACTTTCCATGTTAGAATAATTCCCTAGAAACTTTGCCTTCTTTCAATTTTCTTATTTCATTTGGAATTTTTCTTTTTCGTTTTTTTTTTTTTGTAGGTGTGTGTATATGAATGTGGGTGCGAAAATGTTTGTTTATATGTGTATACTTGTAAAAACACGTATCTGGATATATGTAAATATTTGTATATGCATGTCTGAATTTAAGTATATTGTCAATATGTATGTGCATATATATGTATATACATATGTATATGTATATACATATGTTTATGTATGAACATATACATATATATACATATGTGTGTGTAAGTGACTTTATATATGCATAAATGTATACAGGTGCAAGCATGGCTGCATAGTTAAGAAATTCTCCTTCTCAATGGCATCATTTTGTGTTCAGCTCCGCTGCACAGCATCTTGGATAAATGTCTTTTACTATTACTGACCAAAGCCTGACAAGTGGATCTAATAGATGGAAACTGAGAGATGTCCACTGTAAATGTGTGTGTGTGTGTGTGTGTGTGTTTGTAATGTAAAAACATTGGAGAATGGAGTTCACAAATTGCATTTATTGCTTAGTTTACAAATGTTTCATTGATTTCTATTAAAACCATCTCATTACCATGTTGACAATTACACATTTAGTTCCATGCACTGAGCAATTTTTTTCCTTCACAGTACATGGCAGAATCAACTTCTTAGAATACTACAAAAAGAAATATGCTGGTTACTTTTGCAGTTTTGCTGGTAAGTACTCTCATAGGGTGGAGGCACAATGGCCCAGTGGTTAGGGCAGCGGACTCGCGGTCATAGGATCGCGGTTTCCATTCCCAGATCGGGCATTGTGAGTGTTTATTGAGCGAAAACACCTAAAGCTTCATGAGGCTCCGGCAGGGGATGGTGGCGAACCCTGCTGTACTCTTTCACCACAACTTTCTCTCACTCTTACTTCCTGTTTCTGTGGTACCTGTATTTCAAAGGGCCAGCCTTGTCACACTGTGTCATGCTGAATATCCCCGAGAACTACGTTAAGGGTACACGTGTCTGTGGAGTGCTCAGCCACTTGCACGTTAATTTCATGAGCAGGATGTTTCATTGATCAGATCAACTGGAACCCTCGACATCGTAAGCGCTGGAGTGCCAACAACAACAACCCTCATACGAATTTGAAGTAAGCACTTACTACTAACCACATTTGTCCAAGAAAAATAAAGGAAGAAAGGAAATAAATTAGATGAAGACGGATCAGTGGAATTTGACAAGACACTTAGCCCTGATCAGGGGGTAAAGGAACTTGCTGAAGGATTTCTCTAGATTAATGAATACCAGGTACAGTGATTTACTTTTGGATAAATACTTCTGCAATTACTTCATTAGAAAGAGAGCATCAGCAGTATTTCTACCAAGCACAAAACCAAACTGCATCTCATCTAGGCTCATGCATTGGGCCACACAGAGGTAAGTTCCTTTCAGGCGTTGGGCCTCACAGAGGTGAGTTCCTTTCAGGCGTTGGGCCTCACATAGGCAAAGTGTCTGAGTTCCTTTCGAGGGTTCAACCTCACGGAGGCAATGACTGAGATCTTTGGCATTATGTCATGTTTGGGAAGACACATCAAGCTGAGCAAAATAGCAATTGTGGCAGATACCGGTGTCATGCAAATGGCACCCATGCCAGTGGCATGTAAAAGCAGCCATTACACTCTGAGAGTGGTTGGTGTTAGGAAGGGCATCCAGCTGTAGAAACCATGCCAAATCAGACTGGAGTCCGAAGAATAGAAGAATGTATTACTCAAAGAAATTCCAAGTTTGTCTGATTTTCATGTTTTATTTACAAAATTATAATAATATAATATAAGATAATATAATTCTAAAACATAACTGTCACCTCTACTTTATGAACCTTAAGATCACATGGTTTAATGCATGAAAGTATTAGTTCAATCAGAATGGAGATTTAGTATTCTATCCTTTCATTATATTATATAATCTTATATTATATTATTTATAAGATTGTACATAAAACATGAAAATCAGATGAAGTTGGAATTTCTTTGAGTAATATATATATATATATATATATATATATATATATATATATATACACACACACACACACACACACACATATATATATATATATAATCTTGTTTTCCTTTGATTTCAGAGTTGCCCTTCATTGAGATTCCAGATCTCATAAGGTTAAACTGGTTTAGAGAATTCAAGATTCATGGAGGTTTTGTTTTATATGTTATATCATAAAATAATACTGTGTTATTGCCCTTCATTGAGTCATTCAATTTCAGGCAAAGGTTAAACTTGTTTAAGGAGTTTATAACTTAGGTGGTTTTGATGTATATATATATATATATATATATATATATATATATATATATATAGCAACATCAAAGGCAGGTTAACTAGCAACATCAAAGGCAGGTTAACTAGCAAGTTAGTTTTTGTTTGTGGCAGATGTTCAGGTGCAATAAAGACTGCAAACAAACAGGAAACAACTTCTATCTCATTCCAGGGTGAAAAACTAGAGGTAGTCGATAGCTTCCGCTATCTGGGCGACCAAGTTAGTAGTGGGGGTGGGTGCGCTGAAAGTGTAGCTGCTAGAATAAGAATAGCCTGGGCAAAGTTTAGAGAGCTCTTACCCCTGCTGGCGACAAAGGGACTCTCACTCAGAGTAAAAGGCAGACTGTATGACGCATGCGTACGAACAACCATGCTACATGGCAGTGAAACATGGGCTGTAACTGCTGAGGACATACGTAAGCTCGCAAGGAATGAAGCCAGTATGCTCCGTTGGATGTGTAATGTCAATGTGAATACCCGTCAGAGTGTAAGTATCTTGAGAGAAAAGCTGAACATTAGAAGCATCAGTTGTGGCGTGCAAGAGAGACGATTGCGCTGGTATGGACATGTGGTGAGAATGGAGGAGGATAGCTGCGTGAAAAAGTGCCACACCCTAACAGTTGAGGGAACCCGTGGAAGAGGTAGGCCCAGGAAGACCTGGGCTGAGGTGGTGAGGCAAGACCTTCGTACATTGGGCCTCACCGAGGCGATGACTACGGACCGAGACCTTTGGAAATGGGCTGTGCGTGAGAAGACCCGGCAAGCCAAGTAAGATCGTTGCCAGTGCCCCTGGACTGGTTCTTGTGCGGGTGGCACATGAGATGCACCATTTTGAGCGTGGCCGTTGCCAGTACCGCCTGACTGGCTCCTGTAGGATTTTCGAGCGAGATCGTTGCCAGTGCCCCTGGACTGGCTTGTGCGGGTGGCACATAAAAGACACCATTTCGAGCGTGGCCGTTTTCGTGCGGGTGACACGTAAAAGCACCCACTACACTCTCTGAGTGGTTGGCGTTAGGAAGGGCATCCAGCTGTAGAAACTCTGCCAAATCAGACTGGAGCCTGGTGTTGCCATCCGGTTTCACCAGTCCTCAGTCAAATCGTCCAACCCATGCTAGCATGGAAAGCGGACGTTAAACGATGATGATGATGATGATGATATTTATATAAGTATATGGTTTGGTAGTTAGGGCATTCAACCCATAATCGTAAGGTCATGAGTTCAATTTCTGGCCACTCGTTGTGTCCTTGAACAAGACACTTTATTTCACATTACTCCAGTCCACTCAGCAAAAATGAATTGTACCTGTATTTCAAAGGAGCTAGTCTTTACTCACTCTGTGTTACACTGAATCTCTTTGTGAACTACATTAAGGGAACACGTGTCTCTAGAGTGCTCGGCTACTTACATGTTAATATCATGAGCAGGTTGTTCTGTTGACTGGATCAGCTGGAACCCTCATCATCATAGCCAATGGAGTGCCAGTTCATATATATGTGTGCAGGTGCAGGCGTAGCTGTGTGGTAAGAAGCTTGCTTCCAAACCACATGGTTCCAGGTTCAGTTCCAACTGTGTGGCACCTTGGGCAAGTGTTTTCTACTATAGCCTCAAGCTGACTACAGCTTTGTGAATGGATTTCGTAGACAGAAATTGAAAGAAGCCTGTCGAATGTATATATTTGTGTGTATGTGTCTGTGTTTGTTCCTCCACCATCACTTCAACAACTGATGTTGATGTGTTTACATTTCTATAACTTAGCGGTTCAGCAAAAGAGACTGATAGATTAAGTAACAGGCTTATAAAGAATAAGTCCAGGGGGCGATTTTTTCAACTAAAAAGGCATACTCCAGCATGGCCACAGTCAAAATTACTGAAACAAGTTAAAGAATAAAAGAATGTAATTACATATGATGGTCATTCCCATTGATTTCATCATGGGAGTCGTTGAAGGAGAGGATTTTTAAAATAATTTTTAAATAAAAGAAGCTGCATCTATTTACCATGGATACATGGATGCAATTTGAGTCCGGATACGGACTTTGCTATGAAGTCACAATGAGGACACTGAATATTTTGATTTTGGCTAGGACTGGACCAATGTGTCCATTGATTGCTAGATGTAATTCTTTTATCGTGTGTGTGTGTGTGTGTGTGTGTGTGTTTGTGTGTGTGTGTGCGTGTGTGTGTGTGTGCGTGTGTGTGTGTGTGTGTGCGTATGTGTGTGCGTCTGTGTGTGTCTGTGTGTGCGTCTGTGTGCGTGTCTGTGTGTGTGCCTCTGTGTGTGTGTGTGTGTGTGTGTGTGTGTGTGTGTCTGGGGGGGGGGGGGGGGGGGCGTGTGTGAGTGATCATCAACCTTTTCCTATGGTGTGATCATCATCCATTTCCTATGCTGGCATGTATATATTTTTTCTGTATCAGGATCTGAAATGTAAAATCTTTTTCTACCCTGATGATGGAGGCTCAATTTGTTTATTTGCTTCTTTTACTGTCTCCATATTTTGGTGAACGACACCTATCAACATTATGATCAATCTCCAAGCCTCCAAAAGACAGTTGTTCAACTTATAGCACCTTAATTCCTCCCCTTTGATTTTCTCTGTCATTTGTACTCAATATAAGTTGATCTATTCATATAAATATCTATACATTTATACTTAAATATTCATCGTCTGAAAATTTGCAGTCTTTGCTTTCTTTCTGTTTGCATGTATTCATATATATATATATATATATATATATATATATATATATATATATATATATATATATATATATATATATATATACATATATATACATATATATATATATATATATATATATATATATATATATATATATATATTGTATATCAAACCCAAGCTGTTATATTTAAATTGTTTATCTGCATAATTGCCTCTATGTATATGTGTATGTATACACCTATATAAAGTGATACTGTAAAAAAAAAAAAAAAATAAATACATCCACGGTAATTAAAAGTTCAAATAAATAATAGGTCATTAAATTCCAACATGTTATAACATTGCAGTGAATCTAGTGGAAGAAGCTTGCGTGTGTATACATAATCAGCTAAAACAACTCTTAAGAGCAACGTATATTCAGAATAAACAGCAAAAAGCATCAATTTCACTGATCATAATTTAATTACTTTCAATAGCTGGTTCATTACTTAAAAAACATCATTAACTTTGTAATTACATAATTGAGATACATAATTAATATAAATTAATTTAAAGTAATATTTATCCCAAAGCATCAAGAATACTGTTGGCTATTCTGGCCATAAACCATATGCAAAATTTTTAGTGTGTGACAGCTTAGAAGAGATTGAGATAAAAAAAAAAAACCTTGGACAGGAAAAGGAGGGAAATTACCTGCAGGATACATACCACACATCTATAATCCAGACAGACATATTAACCACCTTCTGGCTTTCAGCTATCCAAATTAGAGATGAACATGTCTAATTTGGATAGCTGAAGGTCAAAAGGTTGTTTTAATGTGATTCATAGCATATCTGTTTGGGTTACAAAAAAATAAGTGGTATAAGTCCTACAATCAGTTTTCCACTTTTTACCTCAACTAAGGGATTTTTAATCCAATGTTTTAGAAGTTGTTATTTAAACTGAATTTGTTTTCAGATGCATTATTTACATATTACTCAATACTTTTATTACTCAATGTTTCTATAACTCAATGTTTCTATATTTACACTTTAAATATAAACATATCATCATCAGCATCACTGTCATATTCATGACATGTTTGTCTTCCATACTAGCATGGGTTCAATGGTCCAAATCAGAGGACCTTATTTTACCTCTTCGTCTCAATTTTTGCATGGTTTCTACAACTGGATGTTCCTTTTTACACTGACCACTTTACAGACTGTATAGGGGGTTCTTTGTTGTATCTGCATTCATGAGGTTACTATGTTAACTTGCTCCTTCGACTGAGAGAGAGTCAAATAGTGAGAGGTAGCTTTATGTGAGGTGTTGAGAGATCACAGTATGATAGAAGAGATAAGAAAAGATTCGTTGCTGTAGAAGTAATATATGGTGGGGGAACAAACACAGACACAAATATAAACATATTCTTTCAGTTTTCATCTACCAAATCCACTCACAAGCCTGAAGTTATAGTAGAAGACACTTGCCGAAGGTGCCACACAGTGGGACTGAACCTGGAACCATGTGGTTGGGAAGCAACCCATGCCAATATGAAAAAATGGATGTTAAATAATGACAGGCAGATAGAGCGATATAGATATATGTTTATCAATGCTGTGACTGTTTGCAATAACTTCCATTTGACAGAGAAAGGCTAAGAAAGAGGCAAGAAGAATTGGGAAAAGAATCAAGAGATAAAATGGTCTCCCATAAATGCACATATAAAGAATATTCTAATTAGATTAGGAACTGATTCTATGGTAACAATATGGGTAACTGGATCTGGAGATATGACATCATGAAGTGGTTAAAGAATGGATTTTCTTGAACTTGGTCGTATTGAGCTTAGAAGTTTGAACCAAAATAATAATGCAGAATTATCATAGTTGCTACTGTTGTCACCTTCACTGCTGCCACCACAACTTCTGTCAACATCATTGTCATTGTTGTTGTTATTATAATATCTACTTTTCAATGGTGACTTGGCCTAGCATAGTTGGACTTAACAAAGCACATCTCCAATTATCTCATTCCTGCATTCTCTATTAGGCTTAGCATTTTCAAAGCTTACCTGTTCATTTCTTCTCATGTCTTATTTAATATTTTGGTTTCATAACACAATGTGTGAGCAATGACATGGATGGTTACAGGTTTGCAGTGAATCAATCACCAATTCATTTCTTTTCTAGCTGTGAGAGTTACAAGGGAATGGTTGTAACTCAAAGAAAACTATGGAAACACAAAGAATTTCATTCATAGAGCACCACTTATTACTAATGTTTACATTTTTTTGTCAATATACAACAGCAAAAGATACATACAGGCATACACACACATATACATACCCATATACACATCATATGGTGATTGCTTCATCTTCTCAAGTGAATGTTGTCTCTTTGTGCTTCTTCCTTGTTAATGGCATTTCTGACTTTCCATCCATGACAACTCAGATAACTATTCAGCCCAGATCTGTATAATCATACACTTCCAATTGGGTAGGTCTGCACATGGCACCATCCTTTCTTTGCCACAGGACTCTCAGTAGATGGAATGACACATGAAAGCACCATAAAGAGACATCTGGTAACATGTAACCCAGTACAACCAGCTGCATGATTAAGTCATCAGTATTTAAATTGTTGACACCGCCAAATATGCTTGGTCAGTTGGCCCGTAGCACATTCTGTAGGATGATGGTTCGAAAATTTGTAAAACTTTCCAGAAGTTTACCATTAAGTATATATGCATATGTCTAGACATATAAATATGTGCATGAGAATATATAAAACAAAACATACAAATTTGCATGTGCACTGACTTCGAAAACTGCACACATATACACATGCATGCAAAAATACTCTGTTGATGATGTTGAAATTCCAATGATGGTGCCTTGAATCTAAGTTAGAAACCAAATCTTTCTCTATTAGCAAGAAATCTTGAAATAAAACTGAATAATGGCATACATACATGCATGCATGCATGGTGGTTGTCTACTCCTTATGCAGAGTTTGACCACCTCCTGTACCTACACATTAGAACCACCATGGCATCTGATGGTTCTAAGGTGATGGTTCTGATGTTTCATACATACATACATATATACATACATACATACATATATACATACATATATACATACATACATACATACATACATACATACATATATACATACATACATACACGAAACCACATATTGCTTTATGACACAGAATGCAAAAAAACCTGCACTATTGTAGAGATCAATTGCCTGACACAGCAATTCATGAAAAACTTTATAGCTCTTATATCAAGGCTATATATTCTCAATTGTACCTATTGTCATAGGTGTGCTGGACTCTATAACAACAAGCTGATTCTCAAGAAAGAACAAAGCAAAATGATTCCCATTCTTCAAATACTAACAATTAATGGTACTGTGGAAATTTGTAAAATACGCCAGGGATTTTCTTGTTGAGTTTCCTGAATTGAACATATGCATAGAATCATACCTGTGTATGGAATACACATGAACACATACACACTACACACACTACACACATGCACAGAAGCAGTAATGAATTACATGCACAATAAGGAATTACACACCCATAGCAAAAGTGCAAATTTATCTAATACTTGCACCTATGTATATGTACACTATAACTTATTCCCATACACACCAACATCAGGAATTGTTTCAACTTAAACAAAAGAGCCATGCCATTTTGTGAGTGACTGGCTTGAATTCTTCAAAGGGATAAAAATGAATCTCAAAGAATGCACCAGTATATTCATACAATTATACACACACATACATATACACAAACTGACACAATCACACACATATATACATCCATGCATACATGCATATATACATACCAACATAAACACATGCAAATAGAAATACCTATACATTCATGCATGCATACATACATACACACACTACATACCCACAAAATAACACAATCACACACATATATACACACAGATACATCCAGGCATATGTACACACCTACATAAACACATACAAATATAAACACACATATATATATTCATACAGGCATACATAGATATATACTTACACACACCATACATACACACAAAATGATACAACCATACATGTATATACAAACATAAACACATCCATGTATACATACATACATACCATCATACACAAATACAAACACAAGTATACATATATATTCATACATGCTACACACATACATATACACAAAATGACACAATCACACACGTATATACACACATAGCCACATCTACACATACATGTATACATGCATACCTATATACACACATACAAACACAAACACACATATATATATTAACACATGCATACACACGCACATACTTACACAAACCATACATACACACAAAATGACACAATCACATGCCCGTATATATATGAATACATGCATACACACATGATACAACATAACATACATTCACATAGCAGGCTAAGTTTCTGTCAAAACCAAATTTCCGTCAGATATATTGATCAACCAAGGCTGTGACAGAAAAAAATAACAAAAACATTTGCCCACTGGGTACCACAGCTAGATCTAACCTGGAACTACATGGTTGCAAAGTGAACTTCTTAAGCACACAACCATGCCATCTCCTTTGATTATCCCAACCACAGATACCTTTTTCTGCTGAAATCATGTCACTAAGTATACTATAACTTTTAAAATTCTGTATCCTTACTGGTGTAATTGCATTTCTTACACACATAGATCAATGTCGCTTCCTCAACCGACTTGCACTCAAAAGTTCTTGCACATTAAAATTGCATATCCAATAGACCATAATCAGAAAAGCTTCTCACCAGTTGCAATGTGGCTTCTGTACTTATTGTTCATATATCACTACCATGCTACATCGCACTTCTTACACACATTTCTTACATTCTGCCAGAAAATTTGTTTGTGCTGAGAATGAACTGGAGTTTTCCTTGGCAGAATCTGTGCTGCTGCTGACAGAACTGAATAAGATTAAAGAAAGATTGTCCGAAAAAGTTGATGGGAAGATATTTGGCAAAAGACAAGAATGCATTCAGGGAAGGAGCTATGTTTTGTTTTGTTTTTTTTTTCTCTTCGTTTTTGTATTTTTTTGTTTTATTTTTTTTTTGTCTGTGTCCTTTTCGGTGTACACTGAAAGTGAACTTTCTTTGCTTTCTTAACCATAGCTATTAATGATAACAAAGATAATGATGATGATGATGATGATGATGATGATGATGATGATGATACGATGATGATGATGACAACGATGATGATGATGACAACGATGATGATGATGATAATAATGATGAAGGAACTGAGAGTAGCAGCAACAATGATGAGACTACAAGAAAAGTGGAGTGTGGGTGATAGAAAGAGGGGTGAAAGTAGGGGGGGTGAGGAGATCAACCTCAGTATGCAACTGGTACTTAATTTATCGACCCCAAAAGGATGAAAGGCAAAGTCAACCTTGGCGGAATTTGAACTCAGAACATAAAGACAGACGAAATACCACTAAGCATTTCGCCCAGCATGCTAACATTTCTGCCAGCTCGCTGCCTTACAACAATAATATATTAAACCCACAAAAGTAAAGTGACTTAAAAGAAATAAAGGGAACTGGACTACAAAACCCAAAGCCTTTTGTTCATAGCTACAACATGTATTTACATGTCTTGTCATTGAAATTCTATGTAATGTACTTAATGATACAAACTATGGTTTACCTAACTGGGTTAGGTACCAATTTTCCCTAGGAATTCTTTTTGAAATAGACTGGCTGGCTTATAAACAGATAGGATCATTGGGTCTTATCTAATTGAAACATGGAGTTGCTGGAATATATTTAACTCAAACATATATACTTGGTATTTGTTTGGAGTTACCAACTTATGAAAGATTCTGTTTCATGATGGACAGCTGTGCATATTGTTCATAAACGTCAAATATTCTATTGATTCAAGGGAGAAAAACGTTTGAAGTGCAGGATTATGGTTGAAAAGTAAGTTGTATATTCAGTAAAATCTTCAAATGACCAATGGTTAAAATTATTAAAATCTTCAATAGGATTACATGTACTGAAATCTAGATATACTGCATTAAAGAAGAACAATCCTGGTTCAGGGAAACATGTGATCCAATACTTAAAATTGAAGAAGCTTTCATTCACAAATTTAGATAGACTATCAATTGGCTCATGATTCAAATCGAGGTTAAGATCAAATCTCCAGATTGTTTTATAGTTCAAATCAAAAAACCATGAGAATCAAAACTTAAAACTGATGAATCCTTCATTTTAATCTAGAAGTAAATGTCACAAGAATTAGTAAAAAAAAAAAATTAAATTAGAAAGTTTCTATGTTTCTGATTTGCAACTTTCAAACAATTGACAAGTTTCTAAAGTCTAATGATATTTTTTTCCTTTTTTTTTTTATTTAAGAAAAACAAATGTTAGAAATATCAATTTCTCCTGAAATAGGCATCTAGTAATTGGATTTTTCTCTTGGTAACAACTTCTTAAATTTTTCTTTCTTTGCTTTTTCTTTCTCTTTGAGTTAAAAATAAAAACAGCAATGAAAAAGAAAATAGTCTCAGGCAAAAATTAAACTGAAAGAAAAAGAAAACAAAAGCTGAAAGTAAAGTCAGGAAGAAGTTTCTGCTGGTTGTTGATGATGAAATGGTAATTGTTAGCACAGTAATTAATTGATTAACTGATTCAGACAGAACACTGTGGTTTTCAGTTCTTGTCCAAATATATTATTACATTGGACCTAATCTTCTCTTCTTGAATCAAACGAAAACAGATAGAGATAAAACAACAACTATAACAATAGTAAAATAACAAAGAAAAATAAATAGAATAGAAATCTATAGGAAACTTTAAAGGTCACATTTTATCTTGATTCAGTCATGATTTGAATTAATCAGTGTAAGATTTAAAAGAATTATTCCACATCAACACGTCTGTTGGCCAATGACAAATATTTCATCATCACAATCACAGTTGTTGACAGAGTAATGGGTAACTCTATCAGACACTAAAAACAAAAAAGAAAAACCAGAAAAATTACCATAGTAAACTAGAGATTTCCTTAATCAAGATGTGCAGTAATTATCGCCATTAAATCCCTTGAATTTAAATAAGATATCCACCGGGTGATAAATGATTGTGCATGATGAGTTTTATGTTGAATAGACTGTTGCACAATAACCATTACTGACATGCTTGTAATTAAAGCTATTGCGGACATCCATGACAAGCCAGATTGAAATTACATGCTGGAGCAGCTTCCCATTGCTTTCTACTGACTCATAACAGAACTCCGCTGCAAACTAACAAAATAGCTACCGTAGCAAGAGAACTCTATAATTAACAAATAGTGCAGCATCAGTAATGAGATATGAGCTGGCACATTTATTTTTTTCCGCAGTCTTGTAAATGTCCTCTCAAAGTAAAATTCTGAGAGATAATTTAGCGCAGTACATGAAATAAATTCACTTTAAAATCTGATATGAGTAAATTAATTCTTGGTTCAACATATTTTATAAAATAAACTAAAATAATCTAAACTAATTTTATCAAACAATCTAAATTGGTTAATTAGAAAAGATCTGTAACAGAATCTGACCAGATTGAAGACCCTCAATTTATGGATAATTCATGATTCTTTCAGGTTTACCATAGCTTTAAGGTTGGATACAGACACAAAAAAGGTTTTAAACAGCTTCTTTAGTTAGAAAAATGAACAAACTATCCACTGTGATCCTATATTTGTCTCTCTTTCTTGTAGCAGACATCCATAGTCTACTGAGTTTATCTTTAGATTTTATGGTGCTAAAACACTTTTGGATAATTAGCTTTTTCTCATCTATACAGTAAGTACCAAAGTATTGTGAACTATACATAAATTGAATGTCTACTAGTCAGTTCGCCAGAGCTGCTCCATGAAATTTTCAATTGTAAGAAACCTTTAAATAAACAAATATTTTGTCAGCTTACATAAAAGTGTTTCAGTTCTCTTATGAGTCTATTGAAATAAATAAGAGGAAAATTATTCTGTCACTGCAACAAAAAACTGGAAGTTATTTCTTACAGTTTCACAAACTTATTCATTCATGTCATTGTTGTTGTTATTGTGATTGTTGTTGCTGACGTTGCTGTTATTATTGTTGCTGTTGTTCAGCTCTAACTCAACCTTGATTGAACAGGCCCATGATTAAAGCATTCCAGCCCTGATTATTCTGTCTTTTATTTAGACATTGTCAATGACATGGCATTGCAATATTGTTAAAAGGAAGGTAGCAAGCTGGCAGAATTGTTAGCACGCCGGGCGAAATGCTTAGCGTTATTTCATCTGCCGTTACGTTCTCAGTGCAAATTCCGCCGAGGTTGACTTTGCCTTTCATCCTTTCTGGGTCGATAAATTAAGTACCAGTTACACACTGGGGTCAATGTAATCGAATTAATTCCTTTGTTTGTCTTTGTTTGTCCCCTCTATGTTTAGCCCCACTGTGGGCAATAAAGAAATAAATATTGTTAAAAAGTTCACTTTGCAGCCATGCAGTTTCTGAGTTGTTACCACAGTTGGGTAGGGAGGGAGTGTCAAAAAGTTCTAGGACTTGATTTGTAGGGCACCAATAGATAGCAGAACACGGTTGCATGCAGAGTGAGAGCTAGCAGTGACCTTCATGAGGCAGTGTGCTGAGTGACATCGCTGTGTTTACTTTAACAAGTTATGAAATTTGTGTTTCTGTGTCCATGTGTATGCTGTAGTCATGGACAAGCAATTGGAACACAGAGCCAGCATGAAATTTTGTGTTAAATTTGGGAAGTCTGCTACAGAGACATTGAGCATGCTTTGGCAAACTTATGGCGATGAGGCAACAGGTCTTATGCAATGTTTCAAGTGGCATGGGCACTTCAAAAGCAGAAGAACATCCCTGGAAGACAATGTGCAATCTGGAAGACAATGTGCAATCTGGAAGACAATGTGCAATCTGGAAGACAATGTGCAATCTGGAAGACCTGCCACGAGCATCACCCCTGGAAATGTGGAGAAAATTCATCAGCTTGTGCATGAGGATTGTCTGAGGACAATCAATGATGCTTTGAGTGTTTGAGGGAGGATATTTGGTGAAAGTAATTGGATCTGTAGAGTGCAAAGAATTGGATTCATCGCAATGACAATGCACTCTGACTCTGAGCTCTCCTTACTCATGAATTTCTTGCCAAAAACAACATGGTATCACTTCCACACCCACCATATTCACCAGATTTAGCACCTGCAGACTTCCATCTCTTCCCCAAGATGAAAATGCAGCTCAATGATTGCTGTTTAAATACCGTTGTCAAGATCAAGAGTGAGTCACAGAAGATCATCTACTCACTTATGGAAAATGACTTCCAGGCCGGATTTCAAAAGTAGCAGGAATGCTGGGACTGATGTATTAATGCACTAGGTGACTATTTCAAGGGCGCAGGGCAAGTGTCTTCTACTATAGCCTCAGGCTGACCAAAGCCTTGTGTATGAATTTGGTAGATGAAAACTGAAACAAGCCTGCCATATATATGTGTGTTTGTGTGTGTGTGCATGTGTGTGTGTGTGTATGTGTGTATGTTTGTGTGTCTGTGTTTGTCCCCCCCACCATCGTTTGACAACTGATGCTGGTTTGCTTACATCCCTGTAACTTAGCAGTTCAGCAAAAGATACCAATAGAATAAATACTAGGTTTACAAAGACTAAGTCCTAAGATCAATTTGGCCGCAGTCAAATGACTGAAACAAATAAAAGAATAAAAGAATATAAGTTATTTTTTATTAAGCATAACTAGTCCAGGAACTTTTTGATACCACTTTGATACTACTTTTGGTAGACAGATGTTGTTGGTAGCTCATCAGAAGGGTCATTCCAGATTTTGGTTGAATGATGGCTTAAACTTGTTGTATGGTTTAACAGTACTACCTGGCCCTTGGATTTGATAACTTCATCCTTCCTACCCACAAGTCTCAGATATCCTGAAAATAGTAATGGATGCTACTTTTTCTTCTCTGACCAAGCCTATTAAAAAAGAGAAAATGAATGTTTAAGACAGTAAGGTATGGTTTGAGGCATATGTGTGTGCCTGTATGTGTGTACATGTATGTGTGTGCATTTATTTGTGTGTATCTGTTTGTCTATGTATAGGTTGAGCAACTATGCATAGATTCCCTGGTAAACTTAGACTTGTCATTCAGTCAGTTACAAAACAAGGATTCTAGTTGATCTGGTCAATGGAACAGCCAGCTCATGAAATTAACATGCAAGTGGCTGAGCACTCCAAAGACACACATACTATTAACATAGTTCTCAGGGAGATTCAGTGTGACACAGAGTGTGACAATGCTGGCCCTTTGAAATACAAGCACTACTCATTTTTGCCAGCTGAGTAAACTGAAGCAATGTGAAAAAAAAAGAATTGTCTTGCTCAAAGACCCAATGCACCACCAAGAATTAAACTCATGACCTTACAATTGTGAGCGAAAGATCTCTAACTACTGGGCCACATACTTTACATGGTAGGGTGGTAATAGAATCTATTTTTATCAAATATATGTAGCTTCAACTAGTCTTGCTACTTCCATCATATGTCAATGTCAGCATGATTTACCATTCTCTCCATTCCAACATCCTACAACCATATCGTGATAAACCTACCTATACTCTACTTACCACCATTACCATGTTATGTGTATTCTACAACACCCAATCTCCAATCCAGCTATGATCAGCTACCATCAATTGCCTATAAAACATGGAGATTAAAGATCTCTTATTAAAATTACTTACAAAACAAAGGCCACTCCAAAGAGATAATTTGTTTTGTTCTAAATTCAAATATGTTTACAAAGAAACTACCGGATCAAGCAACGTTTGCTTTTGTTTTGTTCACTTAATTTTAGTTCTTCTATTATTATTTACTTTTTTTTTAAAGTAGTTCAATAACTTTTATGACAGAGAAATCCTCATGCTATTAGAAAAATAAAATTTAAGGAGTGATATTTCTGATATTTCAAATTGAATTACATCAATATCTGTTTTTATTGGTTAATTATGGGTTGGATTATTAATTATTACATCAATGCAATCAAATATTGATATTCTCGTAAACAAGCGCATTTTCCCTCCCTCCCTACGTCTCTCTTCCTCTCTTTTGTCTTTCTCTTTCTCTGTTTTATATGTTCCCATTCTCTGTTTTATATCTTACACTTTGTAAGTGCATGTGCTTACTATATATATATATATATATATATATACACACACACACATATGTATAAACATATGTCAGGTCAAAAATATTCTGCAGGTCAGGTCAAACAAATACTGCTATGGGTACCATGTAACCCACGACCCCTGTTTGTGGTTAAGTGGTTGGCAACTAAACTGGCTTTCTCATTTGCCTTTCTTGATGTGGAGGGCTCTGTAGATGTTCTGCTGGACTAAAAACAAGACCAGTCAGAGGACGGGTAAGTAAAACATAATCCAATGGGCTCTCACAGGGGTGACAAAGGTATTATACTGAGCACCTGGTCTAAGACAATAGCCATGGAAACTCTAATGAAAGACATACTGTACTTTCAAGCTGGAGTTGACATTTACAAATGATGTGGCATAGAGCAAAAAGAAAATACATATGTATGCATATAAAGACCATATACATGTGAATGAGTATTCATGAGTATATATAGACACATATATATATTGATGTGTATCTATATATCAATGTACATATAAGCATATTTACATATGCATATATACATACATATCATTAGTGCATCATTTATCTGAAAAAGAAACACACTCTAAAGGATAGAGCGGTAATGTATTTTCATACAGTTAAATATATGTCTGGTTTCACAATATATATGGTTTCACATCCATAAATTGTGTCCATGAAGCTTAACACTTTATGTATGTGGAACCATTGGTCATTCTATGACCAGACATATATTTAACTGCATATATATGTGTGTGTGTATGTGTGCGTGTGTATAATGGACTCTCCCATTGTTAAACGACATATGAGGATTCAGCAATTTCTTGCTGAACAACCACACAGGTGATTTGGTTATAGTGATCAAATGTTTGTACTCACATAAGCTCGCTCTCTCCATCAAATCGACATTACCTGTACAGGTACACCATGTGCCACAAGTGAGATGACAAAATGATCACAGAGCAATGTGAAATGAAGTGTTTTGCTCATGAACACAATGCAATGCCCAATCTGGGAATTGAAACCACGATCTCACAATCATGAGTGCAACACCCTAACCACTAAGCCATGTGCCTTCACACACACACTCACATATATATATATAGAGAGAGAGAGAGTGGGGGAGTAAATGTAAGAACAAGCAAGTTAGGCATGTCAATATACAAAAAAATATGACTTACACAGAATAGAAATGATATCAGAAATTAAAGGGGTTGAGTTGGAGTTTTACGAGTTCAGCAGCTGTTTCTAAGGGCTTGGTGGTCCAAAATAATGATTGTAACTTGATTCCATCATAGGATAACACCAGCCTCTGTCTTCAGGGAAGAATTTTACATTTGAGGTGTTGACAGAATGGAATTCAAAGATGGAATGATTTTGTGGAGAACTAAGTGTATTAGAAAGAGGAGCTGGTGGGGTGTTTAGATAGAGAGTAGTGGGAGGAGAAAACAGATTTGGGGATTAGGGTTAATAAAGAGGCTAGTGATAGAAGTAGAGGAGGGATGGTTTAGTTAGTATGTGAATGATGACCTTTGTGTTAGTTTGTATAAATACTATAAAGTTAAAGGTTGAGATAGTGAAAAGGGGATGGCTATTATTTGAAAGAAATGAGCTGTAGTTGTTAGTGGGACAAAGAAATTGAGTTGGTATTGGAGGAGTGAGGTGAGGTGAGGTATTATGGTAAAGAGAAGAGTATGAAATTCAATACAGGGGTGTGAGTAGAGGGGTAGAAGGGGTAGAGGTAGAGGGGGGTAGAGTGAGTAGAGGTAGTTAGAGGGGTAGAATTAGATTTAGTTTTCAAAGGAGTGGGGTATTGTCAAGTACTTTTTGAGACTGGGGAGGGTGGGGATGCTAAGAGTGATGTGTAAAGTAGTTGATTTGAAGAGTTTGGAAGAAACTGGAGATGTGTGTATGAGAAAGAATAAGGGGGGGGGGTTAGCATTTTTTAAGAAGGAGGCTGCAAAGTTGACTTTGTCTTAGTTTAAGGTTTTTTGGGGGATGGAAATTTATTATGGAATTATATAGATTTGGCAAAGTGTGTGAAAGATGAGTAGTACTTATGTTTATAAGAATAAATAACATCAGAGAATCTATTAAATAATGAGGAGTTTTGAAGGCAAAGAATGGTTAATGATACTTCTAGACATAACTTAACACTTGCAGATTGGAGAAGATTGGAGAAGATTGGAGCCTTGTGCAGCCATCTGGCTCACCAGTTCTCAGTCAAACCGTCCAACCCATGGGTTAAACGATGATGATCATGATGATCATGATTATATCAATTGTGTTGTTATTGTGTAAAAGTCATGTATTGTTTTTTAATAAGTGGCTTAAAATATTTGTTTTATTACATAAAATGCACTTTTGCCAGTACCACATAGAATGCACTCATGCTGGTGCTACATAAAATGCACTCAAGCAGGTAGAATATAAAAAGCACCCAGTACACACAGTAAAGTGTTTGGCATTAGGAAGAGCATCCAGCCATAGAAACCAGGCCAAAACAGACAAATGGAGCCTGGGCAGCTCTTCAGCTTGCCAGCTCCTGTCAAACCATCCAATCCATGCCAGCATGGGAAACAGACATTAAATGATGATGATGATGATGGTGGTGGTAGTGGTGGTGGTGACGATTTTACTTATCATCATCATCATCATCATCGTTTAACGTCCGTTTTCCATGCTGGCATGAGTTGGACAGCTTGACTGGGGTCTGGGAAGCCAGGAGGCTGCGGCAGGCCCCAATCTGATCTGGCAGTGTTTCTACAGCTGGATGCCCTTCCTAATGCCAACCACTCCAAGAGTGTAGTGAGTGCTTTTTATGTGCCACCAGCACAGGGGCCAGAGGAGGCTGGCAACGACCACGATCGGTTGGTGCTTTTTACTTGCCACCGGCACGGAAGCCAGTCAAGGCGGCACTGGCATTGGCCACATTCAGATGGTGCTTTTTATGTGCCACTGGCACGGCGACCACAACTACAATTTCCATTTGATTTTGATTTTGATGTACTTGACTCAAAAGGTCTCCTCAAGCACAGCATGTCGCCCTACAATCCAAGGTACTTTTGAGTGGGCTGGTTATGCAACACTGGCGTAGGCTACAACTGGAACTCACTTTATTGTCCAGGTCTTCTCAGTCACAGTATATCTCCAGAGGTCTCGGTCTTTTGTCATTGCCTCTGTGAGGCCCAACATTCGAAGGCTCAACATTCACCACCTCATCCCATGTCTTCCTGGATCTCCCTCTACCCCGAGAGACATTTCTTTACTGAACATTTTCCTTTTTTCCTGTTTTGCTTCATTAAAATTGTGACTTCTTTTGAGGCTTATTTCTCTTCACCATTTAAAGATTGAACTCATACAGTATTTATTTTCAACTCCAAATGGTTCTAAGTTATCCTAAGTGAAGGCTGAAATCCCACTTCATCTCTCAGAGTTTGATAAAGCAAATCTATTGATCAAGTGACTCTTGTTCCTCTTCTATGAAAATCTGACAAATCTGTTGTTGAAAGAAATCCATATTTTTTCCATGTTTGAATTATTGCTACTATTGTTTCCATTCTTAGAAATATATCATTATAAAAGATCTCCTCTGGTTCAAAATAAATTTGACAATTTTGTAAGTTTTATTTCTTTTCCCTTATCTCACTTTATTCTGTTTTATTGTAGAATTATTTCGACAAGAGAAATTAAGGAAAAAATTTTTTAAAAAGTTCCAAAAAATTGTCACCTTAAAGAACGAAAATAAAAATGGTTACAGCTAATTTAATAATATTTCCTAGAAATATATAACTCCTTCCCCGACTGTCTTCTGATAATTTTAAATTGCTCCAAAGATTAGATTCAAAATCCAATAATATCTTTAAAGAGTGAAAGAGAAAATATTATAAAATCAGCAATAACAACGATAATATCATTAATAATAATGATGATAATAATAATAATAATAACGATGATGATGATGACGGAAAATAATTATTATAGCAAAACCCAAATTCCTCCAACCCTCATCTACTCTCAAAGATGCACACAAAATAACCTTTTGAAATGATTACTTTCAGAGTTTTGGGTGAATTAGAGGTCTTTGAGTGATATTCTTGATTTGGATGATGGAAAACTGTAGAAAAAAATGCAGATTAATTTACTGTAAGAAAAAATCATTATGTGGTATTATAAGTGATCAAAACTGATTTGGATAGGAAAAAATATAATAAAATAAATATATCGAAAGAATACACCAAAGCTAAACAATGCAACACTACCACTACCATCACCAACAACAACAACAACATTGTCTACAACAGCAGCATCAGTATTAGTAGCAACAAGAAACTAGCCTTGTGGTATCAAAAACGATGTGGAAAAACTTTCGGAAAGTACTAATCTTTATTTATTTCAGTCTATAATCTTCTTAAGGGTAAAGCTTTCCACTGTTTTCAGTGAAATAAAGAGAAGTACAAACATGCTTCAGCTTAGAAGTAAACAACAACAGCAACAACAAATAAAGAAAGAAAAATTGATCTGGTTTCACCTCACAGAAAATTGTATTATATGATTGCCATTAAGATTTGCTTAGAAAATACAATAGATATATAAATAAATATAGAGAAAAAACCAAAGCCATATATTTTTTCTCTACCAGTCTATGTCTATCTGTTAGACTGACTAACCATCTGAGTCAGTAACAGTATTCATTCTTTCTCTATTTTATTATCTCTCTCACTCTCTCTCCCTTTCTCTCTCTTTCTCCTCTTCTTATCTCTCTCTCCCTCCCTCCTTCTCTCCCTCTGTCTCCCTCTTCCTCTCTCTTCCCTTCAATAAATTTGTCTCTTCATATGCACACACACATACATGCATACACACACACACACACACACACACACACACACATGCACACATGCACACACATATTCATGCAAAGCTCCAACTCAATAATAACCCCCTAATTGTATGTGCAAGGCTAACACACAATATGCTAGAGTTGTGCACTTTAGTGGGGTGGCTAGGTGGTAACAAGTGTGAGAGACCTTCACCTGTCATCAAACAATCATGCTTTCCCTTTGAGGTGCAGTAAAAAGGCAAAAAACATCAACCCTCCTATCACAAGAGATTCTCCTCCTGTCAGGTAAAACATCTCAGAAATACAGCAGTTAATACTGGTACAATGAAAAGTAGGTATGGTGTGATTCTAGAAATGCTAGATGTATGACTGAGAAGAGCTTCAGTCAAACTCCTCTCCAGCAAAGAATACCAGTGCAATTACATCTGGGTAGGTAATAGTACTGGTTTAAGTGGAGTAGACATTCTGGTTGCTGGAATGTAGACAGATAATGTAATGAAGGTAGTAAGAGTGGTATGTGACAGGATTAATTGGGGAAAAGTAATAGAAATTATCATCACAATTGTAGGCAAAGTAATAGCAATTGTTATCACTGCCTACGTCCCACTATTGTGACAAACTAATGAGCAAAAGAGCTACTTATCATATGTGAGGCTCTCTCATGAACCTCCTCAATAACGGATGACAGAAACACCCTTATCTTGGCTGGCGACTTTGGAGGATATGTTGGGCAGCAATGTGATGGCTATTCTAAAATACATAGTAGTTATTTTTACTTTTCTAGATATAATGAAGAATCAAGGCTCTTGGTGTTCTATGAAGTCTCCCTAGGGTTTCATCTGCACACTCTCCCTAGGGTTTCATCTGCAAAATAATTTTAGAGTAAGACTAAATATATATTCTTATATGGAATTAACCATTTGCAATATGGAGTTAACCATTTGCAATATTAACTTCAAGAAACCAAAAGCCACTTGTTTACCTTTCAATCAGGTAAACTACAAACCAAAACGTTTTCTTTCAAACAGGAAAACAGTTTTTTTCTGGTGAAAAATGTATCACAGAGAGCAAAAAATAAAAATAGGAAAAGAAAATCTGGAGAAGCAAGGTGTGGAAACTAAAACATCTCTCTGCTAAATATATGTGCAGAGTGATTCTAGGTGATTGCCATAACGGTAAGAAAGAGATACAGGGACCTATAATTTAGAGGACAACAGGAAGTTTCTAACTTGCTAAAAGCTATAGACAAGGCGTATGGCTGGAACAAGGTATTAATTAGATGGGAAGTAACAGGGTGGTGGTGTACTACCATGGATACAACCATAAAAGCTGAAAGACAGGCCTGGAAAGAATGGAAGAAAGAGGACAGCAAAAGAAGAGAACCATATCACAAGAGAACCTAGATCATAAAGGTATATAGTGCAGAGGGAAACCAAAAGAATAAGGTTTGACATCCAGCACTGAGAGGTTCAGAGGCACAAACCTCTCTCTTTCTTACTCTCTGTTCATCTTACTCTCTTTTATTAACTCTCTCTTTCTTACTCTCTTTTATTAACTCTCTCTTTCTTACTCTCTGTTCATCTTACTCTCTTTTATTAACTCTCTCTTTCTTACTCCCTGTTCATCTTACTCTCTTTTATTAACTCTCTATTACTTTCTCTTTTGTATTTCAGTTTCTCCTTTTTTATATCTCTACTTTACCTTTCAACATTCCTTGTCTGACTCTCTGTCACTTTTTCACATTTAACTCTCTTTTCCCCTTTCTCTATAAATGTCTCTTTATTTCAGCTTCTCTTCTTTCTCTCTCCCCTTATTCTCTCTATGTTTCTTTATCCTTTTCATGTCTTTCACATTCCCCTGCTCCATCTTTACCTTTCTTTTTCTTTCTTCCACTGCTCTCTTTCTCACTCTAAACTCTTCATTTCTCTCTCTTTTCTTATATTCCCATCTCTCTTTCTCTCTTTCACTCTTTGTGATTCTCTCCCCTCTTTCTCTTTGTGTTTCTCTCCCTTTCACTCTCTTGCTCTTTGTGTTGCTTTCTCTCTGTTTCTCTCTCTCTGTTTTTGTTTCTCACTTTTTTGTTTCTCATTCTGTCTCTCTCTCCCTCTCCCTCTCCATCTCTCTCCCTCTCTTTCCCTCCCTCCCCCTCTCTCTTTCCCTCTCTCTTGCTGTTTCTTCTTTTTCAACCGTCCTACTTTCTTTTTTCTTGAATTCCTCCTGCTATGAGTTTCTCACTTACTCTTTCTCTTTAACCACACATCCTTACAAATAAAATCTCCCTCTCACTCTCTGTTTTGTTTTTTTGTCTCTCATTCTGTTTCTCTCTCCCCACCTTTCTTCCTCTCTCTCTCTCTCTTCTCTTTCAAATTGTTATCTTTATTTCTCTCTCTGACTCATAGCCTTTCACTCTAGGTCTGTTTAATTTTCCAACTAAACTCTGACTGACAATAATTCTCCTCAAATGTCAGTGTGTTTTATACATTATAAGCTACAAATATCCAGTGTTTATTGGAGGAATATCCAATATTTATCATCTGAATTCATCATCTGGATTAATTAAAATTACAATAAATTGGGTTGTCAGATGCACACACACTCTCCCTAGGGTTTCATCTGCAAAATTATTTTATAGTAAGACTAAATATATATTCTTATATGGAATTATTTAAAGTATTTGTTCTATGATGTGTTTTGTAATTATTCTTCATCTCTTATTGAGAAGCCTGTATCTCTAGATGTTGAATACCAAGTATCTAGAGGTTATATGCAATTTGATAAAAGAGAATGCTATTGTCACTATGTCGAAGCCAACCACATTGGTACAAAACTGAGATTTTTCACTTGTTTAATGTTTGCTTTCAGTTTTAACACAAATATTATCACAGAATGAAATTAAATATATATTAAATATAGGCGCAGGAGTGGCTGTGTGGTAAGTAGCTTGCTTACTAACCACATGGTTCTGGGTTCAGTCCCACTGCATGGCACCTTCGGCAAGTGTCTTCTACTATAGCCTTGGGCCGACCAAAGCCTTGTGAGTGGATTTGGTAGACGGAAACTGAAAGAAGCCCATCGTATATATGTATATATATATATATATAATGTATGTATGTATGTATGTGTGTTCATGTGTCTGTGTTTGTCCCCCCTCCATCGCTTGACAACCAATGCTGGTGTGTTTACGTCCCTGTAACTTACCGGTTCGGCAAAAAGAGACCGATAGAATAAGTACTCGGCTTCCAAAGAATAAGTCCTGGGGTCGATTTGCTCGACTAAAGGCGGTGCTCCAGCATGGCTGCAGTCAAATGACTGAAACAAGTAAAAGAGTAAAAGAGAGAGTAAAAGAGTATTATTATACAAAGATGATTACTAAAAGATATGGGTTCATTTCTTACCTAGCACTCATATTTAATTCATTTTTGTATATGTACTTAATTTTTATTCACATTTTTATGGGAAATGTTATTCATTGATTAACTCTAGCCAAACCTAGACATCATTTATATTAAAACATACTTATATACAGAATTAATTTCCTGAAACAGTTTTATCATTATGGTTCATCCATTTTTACGTTCTCATCATAGTCAACTTTGCCTTTCATCCTTTCAGGATTGACAAAATAAGTACTACTTGAGTGCTGGAGGTTGATGTAATTGACTTAAATCCTCTCCAAAATTACTTGCCTTGTGCCAAAATAAGAAGGGGTTAAATGCATAGCAGCATTTCACTTGTCTTCACGTTCTGAGTTCAAATTCTGCTGAAGTTGACTTTCTGTGTCAATTAAATAAGTACTAGTCATGTGTTGGGATCGATGTGATCGACTTGCCCCTACAAATTTCAGGCCTTGTGCCTATAATAGAAATCAGTATTGTTATTATTATTATTATTATTATTATTATTATTATTATTATTATTATTATTGAGTGAGAGCAGTGTATGCCATCAAAGTGACACTGGGGTACAAATATATGAAGTCCAATATACCCATCTTGACTACCTGTCTGATAAAGGTACACCAGACACATGTATCACAACCATATGTGCACAACATGGTGATTTCATATCCTGATAAACAGCACATGACCTTGCAGGTGGGGCCATGTTAGAATTTCCTTCTGGTTGAGCAGCTGATCCCACTCAAAAGCAATCCCACTCAAAAGCAATCCCACCCAAAAGCAATCCCACCCAAAAGCAATCCCACCCAAAAGCAATCTCACCCAAAAGCAATTCCACCCAAAAGCAATCCCACCCAAAAGGAATCCCACCCAAAAGCAATCCCACCCAAAAGCAATCCCACCCAAAAGCCATGCCACTCAAATGGTCCCTGAATAAGGGTTGTTTAAGGATGTTGAGTGAAGCACTCGTGTTTCCAGAGGTAAATTATGGAAGCCCCAAAGAATTCTTCTCAACACATGGGTATGATGCTCCTCCATTACTTCTGCTCATGATTGGAGATGCACATATCATCAGCCACTAAGAGACATGCACAACTGGTTATGGTCCAGCAACTGACAATTTGTGGTAAGACAAAACATGTACATGATAACACTTCCAATCAGTTAAGATCAGAAGCCATGAGAGCCAGTGCCTGGTACTGCATCAGGGCATCTTATTGTTATTATTTTGTGACTCTTCACTCTTTCTGTACTACCAGTTGCCATCTTTATCTTCTACTTTCCTTTTATGCTTATTTTCAACCTTCCCTCCACTCTTCTCATCTCTAGTCATCTTTCACCTGCCTCACACACTTGCAACTTCTACCCACCCACATTTTCTTTTGTCCCTCACACTGCAACTTCTTTATCAACACTCAAACCATCAAAAGCTATTCCAACTTTGAGTAGAGTATCAAAAGTAATATATTTAACCCTTTGGCATTTGGCTCACTCTATCAAATGTAATGCTTACTTATTCATATTGTCTTGAATTAATTATGCATTATCTCATAGCTTTGTGATTTTGATGATGTGATTGTTTATTTTTAGAATGACATTCTACAGTAGGTGTGAGAGCATTGAAAATAAATTAAGAGCAACACAAGCAGCTATGGAAAGGAAAATGCTGAAGATTAGCAAAATGGAGAGGTAGAGAAACAAAAGGTTACAGGTTTAATAGATAGCATCTATTCTGAAATGGTCTTTCATGGGACATGTGTTTTCAAGAAAGGACAATAGAATACCAAACTGACAGAGTGGACACCACATCCAGGAAAAAGAAGGAGGAGAAGACTATGCAGAAGTTGGAATTAAGACTTTGTTAAACAGGTGCAGGCATGGCTGTATGGTAAGAAGCTTGCTTCCCAACCACATGGTTCCAGGTTCAGTTCCACTGTGTGGCACCTTGGACAAGTGTCTTCTATTACAGCCTTTGGCTGACCAAATCCTTGTGAGTGGATTTGAATGACAGAAACTGAAACCATAATATCATGAGTCTGCTTTGTGTCCTTGTACAGAGCACTTCATTTCATGTTGCTACATCTAAAAATGAGTACAGGTGACACTTGAGAGTTAACTTTGCAATGGACTAGCACCCTAGCCCAAGAGGAGTCTTGCATTTGTAACCACTTAATGCCTCACAAGCCAAGTTAAACTGTAGCTTAATCGTTTTGTAACTTAGAGACAGACCAGGTTTTTTAACTGCTCTCTAGTTTATCTGTCATTACAAGACATTAAAAACTAACTCAAATTATAACTCAAATTATAAAAAGGAAGGAAATATAATTATTGTTTTTTGTTAAGAAAGAAGCAACAGCTGCAGAGACTTGCTGTTGAGACTGTCACTCTAGAATGGGCAGTCTAGTGAGTCAATCATAAAATATATATTGAAGTGTGACAAGCAGGAAGTGAGACATCTGCCACATCATCATCATCGTCGTCGTCATCGTTGTCGCCATCATCATCATCATCATAAAATGATGGTCACTCCTGTATGAGCATTTGAAGGAGAAGACTTAAAGTTAAAGAGAGTAATAGAAAGAAAATAAATAGTAAGAAGTTGCATCTATTTGGATGTGTGAATGTAAAGCTGAACTAGATGGATGTGTGAATGTAATTTGAGTCCAGACATGCATTTTGCTATGAAGTTGCAATGGAGCCATTGATGATTTTGTTTTTGCCTGGGATTAAGAAAATGTGTCTGTTGGTTGCAGGATATAGTTCGTTATTGTTCCTTTTCTCTGAACTCAAATTGTTTGGATGCATCATGACACATTTTATGCCATGCAGATCAATCTAGGCAATGACTTTCCCAAGATGTCAAGTTAAGCTGTAGAGATTCTAGTGATTGCTTCAACTTATATCTTAGGACAGGTCTTCCTTTACCACAATACCCCTCGACTTGTTGGCCATATGGCAGAATTTTTGGAATGCGGTCATTTTTCATTTGAACAACATATCCTACCCCTCTGCACTGAATTGTCATCAGCATGCTTTAGATTCTGGAGATATCACATTTTTCTAAGATTTTGACACTAGATCTCTTATCTTGCCATTTTATGCTTCGTGTGCTGCACACTACCTGTCCAATCAAGTTGAACGAAATCATTTTGAGTGAAGTTAAAATGATTTGCATTTTGAGCAATGTCTAATAAGTGATATCACTTTGAGCTAAAGATGCTTAGAGCGAAGTTGATAAAAATAAAAATATACCAGAAATCTACTTTTTTTTCTTTCTTTTTTTTTTTTGTACAAACAATTACACCTTCACAATGGTTAAATAGAAAATTATTAAAAATCAACAAATTCTATTGTAGAAAGAACTAAAAGTTCACAAAATTTTAAATCTAAAAAATTAATTCTAGAAAGAATATAAACTCAGTATGTAATAATGTAGGCAAAATGGCTAACATAATCTGTAATTTCTAAATCATCTCTTAATCCAACAAAGCATTTAATTCTTCTTTCACATATTTCCTCTTCTTTTGTGTAGGTTCTCTTGAACAAATTCCAAAATATTTTGTCCTTTCTAGGCTCTCTTCCTTTTGTTTATATGTGATCACTCGTTGAGTGTAAGTAATGGCTTCACTAACAGTGTCATTTGCATAGAGTCCACCACAAAAGCACATCCGAGCTTCTTGACACATCTTTACATGTTGCACAGTTTTTGCAGACAAAATGCTTGTTCTTCTAGTGTAATTTATTTCTAGTTCTCCACATAAACATGTCCAAACTGCTTGTTGTTTGGTAGACACAAAGATTATTACCTCGATTGGAAACAAGTCAGGTGTTGGCTACAGGAAAAGCATCTAGCCATAAAAAAACTCTGCCTCAGCATATTCTCATCTGTCCATGCAAGCATAGAAAAATGAGTGTTAAAATGATGTTTTATTACTATTATTAGCATTTTTATTATTATCATTATTATTATTATTATTATCATTATTGAGTGAGAGAGCAGTGCATGCCATTATCAACATCATCATCATCATCATCATCATCATCATCACATCATTATTATTATTATTATTATTATTATTATTATCATTATTATTCATCATATCCTCTTCTTTCAATTTTGTCTCCATTTGTTGCCAAGTTGTCTTCACGACACCTTTATTATCATTATTATTTTTATTATCTTCATCATCATCATTATCATCATCATCATCACCATCATCACCATCATCATCATCATCATTATTATTATTGTACTTGTTATCGTTGTTAACTGTTTTTGGTCACCAGGACCCATTCATTTAATACAAAACATGTTAAAAAGAGGTTACAAGATACTTGGAGATGTTTACATATGTAGTTGTATGAAAACAAGAGGTGGAGCTAAAATAGTATACAATACAATATGATAAAAAATTAAATACAATAAACTTGTAAATATATACTTGTATGAAATATATATAAAAAATGGTAAGGGTAAAGACCCCTTTGATCATGAATGAACATGGGATTGCTCCTAGAAAGTTCCCCTCCAAGGCACAAGTCCAGGCAAGGTTGTTTTTGGAAGACCAGCAGTCGCCCATGCATACCAGCCTCCCCTCTTCACACCACTGATGTTACCCAAGGGAAAGGCAAAAGCTGATACAGCTTGGCACCTGTGATGTCACAACTCACTTCGAAAGCTGAGTGAACTGGAGCAACGTGAAATAAAGTGTCTTGCTCAAGAACACAACAAACAGCCTAGTCCAGGAATCAAACTCACCACCTCGTGACCGTCAGCTCGATGCTCTAACCACTGAGCCACGCGCCTTCACTATGAAATAGAAATAGAAATAAATCATCATCATCATTTAGCATCTTCTCTCCATGCTGGTATGGGTTAGACAGTTTGACTGGAACTGGTAAGCTGGAGAGCTGCACCAGGTTTCAGTCTTATTTGGCATGGTTTCTACAACTGGATGCCCTTCCTAATGCCAACCACTCTGAGAGAGTAATGGGTGCTTTTTACATGCCATTTACATGACACTGGTAGTGATCACAGCTACAATTTCACAGGTACCATATACATGACACTATTAATGGCCAAGACCATGATTTCACTTGGCTTGATGAGTCTTCTCAAGCACAGTATATCACCAACGGTCTTGGTCACTTGTCATTGCCTCCACAAATACAGGTAGCACACCCGCATACAAGTGAGAAGCTGCTACCTTGGTTGATTCAGGATACCCTGTTACATTGACTTACCTTTCACTTCTGATATTAGGAACCTGGGACTCCTGAGAGTACTTATGAACCATTCTTAGTGTTGAACAAAACTTGAATCCTGCTATATTTTCTGAGTAGTTCGCACATAGTCATTAGTGCTTAGAGATTGATAATAAAAGATGCAGGCCAATTAGTGACCAAACCCCCCAAAACTTATACAGAGACACAGCAAAAAGAATCTTGCCTTAATAGGCACTGAACAGATATAATGCACATTAGCGTCAATACAAAAGAAAAGTATAAAAACAAAATTAAACACTGTACATATGACCCAGAGAATTCAGTTTCATTGCACAGTGTAAACATGTGATAAAAAGTTTAGTTTATCGTGAAAAGGTTATCGCTTATCATTTATCTTTTATTTGTTTCAGTCATTAGACTGCAGCCATGCTGGGGCACTGCCTAGAAAAGTTTCTAGTTGAAGCTTGCTTCCCAACCACATGGCTCTGAGCTCAGTCCTACTGCGTGGCACCTTGAGCAAATATCTTCTACTGTAGCCTCAGGCCAACCAAAGTCTTGTGAGTGGATCTAGCAGATGGAAGCTGAAAAAAGTCCTTTTTATATATGTATGTGTGTGTATTTATATCTATATCCATATATGTATGTATGTATGTATGTCTTTGTGTCTGTGTTTGTCTCACCACCACTGCTTGACAACTGGTGCTGGTATGTTTACATCCCCTTGACTTAGTGGTTTAGCAAAAGGGACTGATAGAATAAGTATCAGGCTTTTGGAAAATAAGTCAATACATTTGGCTAAACATTTTCCATAAATTCTGAAAACATGACCCATGGGTAAAATAAAAATGGGTAATGGGTAAACATATGTCCACTACTGGACATATCTCTCTGCAGCATTGCCACACTAACTTGACACTGACTAGGTGCTCTCTCAGCCTTGGTACTCTGTTTTCCTTGTTGAGTGTTCTGAACTAACGTACCTTGCCCAAGAGCATAACATGCCTTCCTGACCAGGAATCGAAATGACAACTTTATGATTGAGAGTCCCAGCTGCCTCCAGTATTCTAAATTAGGTTGAATAAGGATACATGTATTATTAAACAACAGGCAGCCATCCCTAGTGTGTGGATGATATCAAGCTGTATACCGCTGATAAACAAATGGAAATCTTACCACATATTATGCACAGATTCAGTTGAGGAATTGGAATGAAATTCTGTTTAGAATATAAACCAAGTCTACTTTGAAGAGAGGAAAAACTAATAAAAGCCGGCATTTTCATGTTGGATAAAGAAATGAAGATTAGAGAATTAGACCAAAGACGAATTTACAAATACTTAAGAATTAATGAACTAGACAAATACAATACAAACAAATGAAAGAAAAAGTTGAGAAGGAATCTTATAGAAGCATCACAATACTAATTAAAGCTGAAATAAGTACTAAACAATAGTAGTAGTAGTAGTAGTAGTAGTAGTCCTTTTCATTTATTTGCCACAGGAGCTCATCCATTCACACAAACATGTTACAAAGGAGTTACAGGAAATGTTAGGATGCATACATCATCATCATTTAATGTCTGCTTTCCATGCTAGCATGGGTTGGACGATTTGATTGGGGACTGGCGAACCAGATGGTTACACCAGACTCCAATCTGATCTAGCAGAGTTTCTGCAGCTGGATGCCCTTCCTAATGCCAACCACTCCGAGAGTGTAGTGGGTGCTTTTTACGTGCCACCGGCATGAGGGCTAGTCCGGCGGGTATTTTATCTTAATTTTTATAATGCCTTAACATATTGAATTATGTTTAATCCCGTCCGGCAGTCGCCATGATTGATCGCTGACAAAACATTCAATTTTTTTTCTCCATGTTTTTCTCCTTGTTTTCTCTGTATTCTTTCTGTTGAAGAGCGTAGCTCGAAACATTAAAGACTTTCTGTATTCCCGAGCGTTAAACTAATACATCCTTTTGTTGTTTACACCACCTGCCCTCGTCTGTTGTTGCTTTTTTTCGTAAATTCTCCTATATATATATATATATATATTTCTATATATATATATATATATATATATATATATACATATATATATATATACACATATATATATATATACATATATATATATATATATATATATATATATATATATATATATACATACATATATATATATAATACAAACACACACACACATATGTATATATATATATATATATATATATATATATA